>NW_026067901.1:5099843-5116326 GCF_014885135.2 Alexandromys fortis
ATAATGAGACAGAAACTTTCTATTCATAAGATGAAACCACTTGCCTGAGGTTTACATTCCCAAGGACAAGATTTCCTCTTCTAAGGATGCTTTATGTCTAACACCTGTTCCTAATAATATACTTTTCTTAAATATCGCTGATGTGACTAAAAGAAGCTTTCATACTGTGCCAACCAATGACACATGACCTTCTGATTTGTTCTTTGTTTGAATACTATATAATGAAAACATGAATTCAGTAAAATTGCAGCAGATTCCAACCACTCTCTTGTGTGTTGTGTCTGTCTGTCATTTGCCAAACTTGTGCCTTCCCGTTACCAAGACCCTGCTTCTCCCACGGTCTGAGTGGCTTCCCTGAGGCGGTCCGTGGCAATTGCTTTAGAACTAATTTATAGATTTAACAAGGAGAAACCAAAGAAATCAAACTCAAAATGGAAATCATGAAACAGAAATTAGGAAATGAGTAGAAAAAATCAACCCAAAAATTGGCTCACTGAGTCAATAAAACTGATGGGTCCAGATGGGCCCATCCTATTCCAGCTATGGCAGTTATACCTGTGATCCCAGCATTTGGGAGGCAGAGGCAGGAAGATTGCTACAAGGGTGAGGCTAGCCTGCTCCATGTAACAAGTTATAGGCCAGAAAGAGAGGGGTGGGGAGGAGGAGGGGGGAGCAGCACAAAGAGATGCTCAGCAGTTTGACTGCAAAGACATCACTACCTACCTTACAGTAACAAGACTTATGACTGCCACAGCCAACATCGGTCCAGTAGGAAGACTAAAATAGAGTGAACACGTGTCTTGGAATGCACAAGTTACCATAACATAAGAGAGAATTGCCTGTGTGGGTTTCTGAACGACCTCAAATTTAGTGACTTAAAACAATAGGAACAGCAGATTTCAGTCGTACATGTTGGAAGTCCAGTCTCCTGAAAATTTGGCATCCCACTAGGGTAGACAGAACTGCATTTCCCTAGTGGGCTTCAGGGTTCATGTTTCCTTGCCTCCAGCTTCTGGGGGGGGGGGAGCGCATCTGCATTATTGGAGAATAATTCTTTGTTTTGGAAATTTAATTTTTTTTTTTTTTTTTGGTTTTTCGAGACAGGGTTTCTCTGTGGTTTTGGAGCCTGTCCTGGAACTAGCTCTTGTAGACCAGGCTGGTCTCGAACTCACAGAGATTCGCCTGCCTCTGCCTCCCAAGTGCTGGGATTAAAGACGTGCGCCAACACCGCCCGGCTTGGAAATTTAATGTTTATTTATTTGGGTGTCTATGTGTCTATGTCTGAGTATGTGCTGATGCCCCTGGATGCAGAAAGAGGGCGTTAGACCTCCTGGACATGGAATTGCAGTCAATTGTAAACCACTAAGAGGCTGGGCTGTGAATTCCATTCTTCTGAAAGAGAAGCAAGCAGTCTTTTTTCTTATCTGTCCATCCATCCATCAAAGGTACCTAGCCTCTGGTGGGGTCCAAAGGGGCCAGCCTGATCTACAGAGCGAGTTCCAGGACAGGCTCCAAAGCTACACAGAGAAACCCTGTATAAAAATATCAAATAAATAAATAAATGTCTCACGTTATCCACTGCATCAGCTAGCACGGTAAGTCACCAGACACATGAGTAAATTGGTTAAATCACACAACTGATAATACTAGTCATGAGCGTTTTGGATTTTTTTTTCTCACCAAAACACATATAAATATCAATTTTTGGATTATCAAGGTAAAAAGCAGAATAAATCCCTACCTGGGTGCTGGGGCGCCTACCCATAACCCTAGCACTTGGAAAGCAGAGGCACAAGAATTGTGAATTTAAGGTCAGCCTGGGCTACATAGCGAGACTGTCTCAGGAAAGGAGATTGCGGGTCTTGCTGTGTCTCTGGCTGAACTGGTAGACCAGAGTTCCCTGAACATGCAACAATCCTATTCTGGTCTCTGCAGTGCTGGGATAGCAGATATGAGGCACCTTGTGCCCCACCATTCTATCTTAAACACTGTAAATTGGAAATCATATAATTAACTGCCCTCTACAGTGCACTGGGCACTCCTCTGGGTGCTTTTCAAGAAGCATAGCTCCTGCCTGTTAATGCTCTCTTGGTTCTAGAAACTCAGTCTCTACCTTAATGTTAGACTCTTAAGAAAGCCCATAGAGTTTTCTAATAATAAACATTAGAGGGCTGGAGATAGACCTCAGCTGGTAGGCCATTTTCCCAGTGTGGATGAGGCCCTGAGTTCAATCCCCAGTATCACATAAACCAGGTGTGGTGGTGCACACTATAATTCTAATACTAGTGAGGTGGAGACAGGAGGATCAGAAGTTTAAAGCAATCCTTGGAAACAAAGCAAGTTTAAGACTAGACTGAGGAGCTGGGTGCACGCCTTTAATCCCATCACTCGGGAGGTTTGAGGCCAGCCTGGTCTACAAGATCTAGTTCCAGGACAGCTCTAAAGCTACAGAGAAACCCTGTCTTGAAAAACCACAAAAAAAAAAAAAAAAAAACAAAAATGAGTGAATCACTTTTCTAGCTCAGAAATATAACTTTATATTTTTTGAGTGAGCAATTTAAGACTTTAGAGGGAGAAGTGGTGGCGCAAGCCTTTAATCTCAGCACTTGGGAGGCAGAGGCAGGCGGCTCTCTGTGAGTTCGAGACCAGCCTGGTCTACAAGAGCTAGTTCCAGGACAGGTTCCAAAACCACAGAGAAACCCTGTCTCGAAAAACCAAAAAACCAAAAAACAAAAAACAAAAAACCCATTCTCAAAATTAAATGAATGTATGTATCAAACAAACCAACAACAAATTTTAAAAATTCTAAATTCTTAGATCAAGTCTAGAGTCTGAATAAGAGCAGGTAAACTATTACTACAGTAGTACATTCATATCTAACCCAGAAAACCCACTCTATTTTTTTTTTTTTTGCACAGGGACTTATGTAGTCCAGGCTAGCCTCAAACCCATTGTGTACCAGAACTCCCAGTGTGTTTTCCGTTACCTCTGAACTGCTGAGGTCACAGGCAGACAAGTGACACCATGCCCAGTTGCAGTCTAATTCACCTCAGCTCACTGTCACAACACAAACAAACCACCTCCATCCCTTGCCTACCTGACTGGTAGCCTGCCTATTAGTGGTTATACCGTTATTTTGTTTGCTTTCTTATTTTTAAAGGCACTATTACACTATTAGTATAATATATGTTTAGTGACTATAATCTCATACTATTTCCCTTTTAATTTGTTCACTTTCTTAAAATTGTTCCTTTATATTTTGCTATGCTCTTAATATATAATTACCAGTCTATTCTTCTTACAGTCTTTAGGATCTCATTCTTTTTTTTTTTTTTTTTTTTTTTTTGGTTTTTCGAGACAGGGTTTCTCTGTGGCTTTGGAGCCTGTCCTGGAACTAGCTTTGTAGACTAGGCTGGTCTCGAACTCACAGAGAGCCGCCTGCCTCTGCCTCCCGAGTGCTGGGATTAAAGGCGTGCGCCACCATCGCCTGGCTTAGGGTCTCATTCTTAAACTCGAAAGTTAAAACGATGAAGCCATCATACAAAACCAGATGGCCATTGACATGCTTACAGCATTGTTAAAGGGCCAGACAACCCTGGCACTATATCCTCAGCCCTCTAAGATGTACATATTCAAACTACATCTATGTCAGGCTCTTGCTTAAATTTGATTGACTTTCTAAAACCATGGTTGCCGGGCAACTCATGGTGGAAACAGCTCTGTTACTTTTGCCCTAATCCTGGTACTAGGCAAAAGCTCCTGTCTGGTGTAGCACTTAGTGGTTTCATGTCCAGAGAGATGACATCCTTTCCTAGAGATTCCCATCGATGAGGACTGTTGACCAGCTCCTTGGCCAGCGAGGCTGAGTCTCTGGGGATTGGAGGCTATTCCAAAGACCTGTCTGGAGTACCAGAGGACTATAAGCTTTAAGCTCAGGAGCAGTGAAGACAGTTTACCATCTAGAGATGGTGGAAGGCAGGAAAATAGAGCCCAAAACCGAGGCAGACTAAAGTCTCATGCAATGGCCAAATTTATAAGGGTCACGAAAACTCATCTAAGTTCTCATGAGTTTTAGCTGCGTATAATCACAAAGCCAAGCTACACATGACAAAAACATGTTTTTCCATAGAGGCGCATATATATATGCAAATAACCACAGTTGTAATAAATAATCTAAGGTAAATTCTCTCCTCTCTGCTACACCTGGGAGGAGCACAGAAGGACATTCCAAGAACGATTCCGTGTATTTGGTCACAGGACTCTTGTCTTTTTTTTTTTTTTTTTTGATTTTTCTCACAAGCACACAGAATTCTCACACAACTCCATTCTGACAAAAACGAAACACTTCTCTTTTTTATTATTAAAGCAAGCAAAACATGAAGTGATGTTTATAGTTAACTTAAGCAAACACAAGTACAGTGTGAAAGAGGTGAGAATATGTCTCCCAGGCATTTCCCTTTCCCAACAAGACGATGCGGACACGACAGGGCACTCCCTTGCTTTCAAGTGCATCTGCTTCTCATAGTTCATGCAATCCTTTCTAGAAGGCCACCCTGTGGGAAGAACATTCTGAACTCCGCCCCATCCACAGATCAGAGTAAGTTCACAGCTTTCTTGTCCTCACTCCCACAGAGGACCCTCTGATGTCCAAGCTCTTCGCTGTGTTACCGCTCTGGAGGGGAAGGAATACCGGCTGTCAGAAGCCAGGCTATACTGTAAGTGTTTCAGCTCTGGAGGGGAAGGTATCCTGGCACACCTGTGTGGCTTTCACAGCAAAAGTAAGCAAAGTAGGGAGCTGTGGAGTGGCAGCTACCCGGGGAAGGGGAGAGACTGGTTAGAGCAGGTGGAGGGGGAAACAGCTGGAGAAGTGCAGGTGTCTTAGTAAGGAGAACTGCACACGTGGTGGGACCCCGAAAGGGGTTGTCACGTGCTGGGCAGTCCAAAGGATGTAAAGATTCTTTCTTAAAAGGCCAGAGATGAGAGACTTAAGTCTCCTGATCCTGAGGCTGTGGAGAGTAGGCATTGGGATCTGGGAGATATATTTGGTGGGGTTCCATGAGGCTGGTAAAGCTGTCACCCTACCCTGACAACAGGGGAACAAGAGGATGTGGGTACTTAAAATTCATCAGCAGGTGGCCCCAGTGTCCAGAAGGAGAGAGACAGACCACCCCGATACTGTGCCGTCTACCTCAGGATCCCAGTGTGAGACAGCAGTGGTTAGGGCAAAGGAGACCGGGCCCCTTCAGTCATCTATGACCAGATCAAGGAGGTCAGCTGAAGGGCCATATGGGCTTGATGTCCCACACTACAATAGACATGGGGCAGTCAACACCCCAGTGCCCTTCTTGATGGCATCTTGGATATGGTCTGGGTGGTTTATGAGGGATCAAACAGGCCCAGCTCCTGACTGCATTTGAAACAGGCACCCAGAGGTTCTCAGGCTTTGGGAGGCCAGGGAGCCTGGGTAGTTGTTTGGCCAGTCGAAAAACCTTTGCTAGCATCAGGTATGTTTGGGGACTTTTTCATCTTTCCCATGATACATCTTAAAGGTCATTGCTAAGACTTAAGCCTGTGGAGTCAGGGGTCCTTTCTCTGGACATTTAAGCTTGGCCCTAATATCAGGGAAACTCTGGGAGAAGAAGTCGGTTACATGGAGTTGTTTTCCATCTGGGGTCTTGGGATCCAGATTGGTATATTGTGAGAGGGTCTTTGTGAGGTGGTCTAGGAATTGAGATGGGCTACCATGTTTGTCCTGGATAACCTCTTGGATTATTCCATAATTTACCTCTTTAGGGATGGCCAGCCAGGAGGCAAGGTACAAACTGATCCCTAGAAAGGTTGCCTCCTAGGGAACTGTAATCTCATTCAGGGTCCTGGTCAAGGACTTCCTCAGTCCTGATTAGGTGGGCAGTCTGTGGCTGAGAAGGGAGGAAGGGAAACCAGAGAGACTGGAGAGGAAGAGAGGGAACTGTGGTTGCTTAGTATGATTGAAAATAGTGGAAGAATTATCTGGTTTGGGGCTCACAGCTAGGAGTTGTTCTTCCTTCGATCAGTTATGTTACATGGTCACTTTTATCAAGATGGGAGTAAGGTCACATGGCAAAGTCCATTCTTCTCAACCCCAGCAAAGATGGCTGTCAAACATTTAGCTACCTCCATCCCGGCTGGGGGAAGGCAGCTAAGGGGGCAGCAAGCCACATGTTTCCTTTAAGATTACCTATGTCTATACTTTTTATTATCAATCCTGGTGTTATGAGT
Source organism: Alexandromys fortis (assembly GCF_014885135.2). Lineage (NCBI taxonomy): Eukaryota > Metazoa > Chordata > Mammalia > Rodentia > Cricetidae > Alexandromys > Alexandromys fortis. Next base: position 5,106,102 of record NW_026067901.1, read on the forward strand.
TTTAAGTTAATCCTTTTGCTACAGATTTTACAGGGTTTTAATCATACTCAGTATGCTTACAACTCTTGAGGTAACAGGAAGTTTGCACATAGTTTTACAAACCTTTAAATAAGATTTATACCTTAGCAAAATTTTTAAAGAGTTAAACCAAAACCAAAGGAGTATGAGATGAGCAGCAATGGTCCCTGTTGGGAATAGTCTGTTCCTTTATTTTGTTTGGCTCTCCTTTCTCTGTCACACAGCAGATGGCATGCCTGATATGGGGCAGAGATTTTGGAAGAAACCTTTAAACAAACATGCTTGGGTCTAGAGAAGGGAGAGTCATGCCCTAACTCTAGAGCTAGATTTTCATTCAAGTGGGGCTGCATAAAACAATAGTGTAATGCCACTCATACCTAAAAGACACCTGAATCCCTATAAAAATGCATCTAGTAAGCTGAGAACAAAGAAGGCTCCAAGACAGGAAGTTTTTGAGTCCTGGCTATAGACAGAGGACACTGCAGGAGGGAGTTGAGAGAAGCACCAGCCAGTGAAGAATGTGTGCAGGGTGTGTGCATGTTGCAGCTGGCCTACTCCTGTTAGGTCTTGCTCCTAGCTCCCTCTTTGCAACCAACTTACAGATCCATCTATGGTAACTTAAAAGACAGGACAGTGTGTGGGAGAGGGGGAAGATTAGACAACAACCAAACAGGGCTTGGAGCTGAGAAAGAGAGACTAGGGAATCTCTTTCCATTTCTGGAGTTGAGAAATAGGGAATGGGGGAATCTCTTTCCAATTCCCCAATTGCTCACAGTATTTGTAAAGGTCCCAAGTAATATAAGGATCTAAGGTGCCCTTAGGTGGCCCTTTGGATTGATTATTTAAGGGGTATTGAAGCCGAATTTGATTTCAAAAGCAAATAAATTTAGTGCCCTTCAGGTTGGGTGTCAGGTGGAGAGACTGTAGGTTTTCTAAGAGGCATCCGAAGGGGGAATGAGAAGGTATGGAAGGCATGTTCCAATGGATGACAGAAAAGGAAAATGTCACTGTAGCAAGTAGTTGTGGGTGTCCCCACAACTCAGGGAGGATCAAACAAGGACCAAGCCATTCAGTGGGTTGTCACCACACTCAATGGGGATCAGGGGCTTAGCCTGGCTAAGCCAGAGAGAGACTTGGTGCTGCAGGAGCCAGCCATGATAGGTTAATAGAAACAAACCACCCAAAGTAAGTTCTTCCAACTACTATCACTTGTCAGTGTTGGGCCTAGCCATGATAAGCTTAAGGGAGGCCTGAGTCTCAGTAGTTTACCCTGAAGCAATACCTGGTTGCAGAAAGGACCATAAACTGAGATTACCTGAGCACCACCCAAGAACAGACCATCCAAAGGAAATGCCTAAAGTTCCAACCACTGTAGATAGGATCACCTGCCAACACACACTCACCAGGACACCCCTGGTGACACAAATGTCAGCCAATCAGGGATGCTGAGCCTTAGAAATTCCTTACCCCCACCTTTACTACTATGAAAACCCAACTCTGGGGGGCTGGAGAGATGGCTCAGAGGTTAAGAGCATTGCCTGCTCTTCCAAAGGTCCTGAGTTCAATTCCTAGCAACCACATAGTGGCTCACAACCATCTGTAATGAGGTCTGGTGCCCTCTTCTGGCATGCAAACATACACACAGACAGAATATTGTATACATAATAAATAAATAAATATTAAACAAACAAACAAACACAAAACCCAACTCTGAGCTCAGGGCTCTCCGATTATTCCAATACGTTGGACACATGGAGAGACTGAGTTTACAAACTTGTATAAAATAAAGGTGCTTTGCTTTTACATACAGGACTTGGTCTCCTGGTTGCATTTTTGGGGAACATCACGAATCTGGGCATTACAGTGCCTGGTACCAGGCCTTTGTAGAGGCCAGAAGGTGAGAATGAAAAACTGTACTGGAGGAGGAATCTCATCTACACGAAAGAGTCAGGGGATGGGGTCACAAAAGCCACAAAGGCCTAAAGGAGCTGTGGGATTATGACTACGGACAACTTCAGGGGGAAGGTGGGAGAAGAGGGCAGGAAGGGGCGCAATAACCCAATTGGGCCTAAGGAAACTGCAGGATTACAGCTTCAAGGGTGGGGGATGGGGTCAGATGAAGAGGGTCAGTCGTTGTAGCCTTAAAGGCTGTGGCTGTAGGTACCTCTGCCTCCAAGAGTACCACAGGGGTGCCGAGCACTTCCTCAGACTCAGGGAAACGTTCACACTCACCAAAGGGAAACTTGCCTAATTACTGTTGGTGGATGGGGTGCTGAGTGATAGGCGAGCTAGAAGGTGAGTCTGCTGCGGGTGTACTGGAGATGAGGGACAGGGTCCTAGTGCAGCTCAGACCATGAGGGGAAATGTAGGCACTAGGCGAGTCCATCTAGGTCACAGCACCAAACGTGAGCAAGGATGGAGACAGCCGGGAGCCAAGGAATACCACAAAGTCACACCACACAATCAGCCTCACACAAGGAATACCACAAAGTCACACCACACAATCAGCCTAACACAAAAGATTTATTGGGAGTGAACAGTTGCCTCTGCTTGAGTGAGAAACAGCAGCAAATTCAATAGGACATGGGGTTTATATAGAGTTTCTTGGGAATGGGGTGGAACTTTACAGGGTGGAGTTTTCCAGGATGGAGAGTGGCAGAATTTCACATCCAGAGATTGAGCTTTTCACTCTGTAGCGTGCGGGCAGGGACCAACAGTTAGGGCAGTTAGAGCATTCTGTGGGTGGAATCTGACAGTTAGAGGTCCTTAGGGGAGGGGCCGGGACACTGTGTGGCTAGAAGGGCTTACATTCATACTTTGTCACGTCTCTCTTAGACCAAGAAGGTTGAGACATTTGATTCTTGGAACCTAGAAAAGAAAAAGGGCCAACAGAATCCCATCAATAGAGCAAAAGACCTGGTAATAAAGGCATGTATGTGTGTGTGAGGGGGTAGGTGGGTGGGTGCATGGGAGGGGGATGTAATCAGCAGCTAAATGACTAGACAGAAAAAGCCCCCTGTCTCCCCCCCACCCCCAAAAAACAAAAACCAAAAAACCTGGGGCTGGAGAGATGGCTCAGTGGTTAAGAGCACCAGCTACACTTCCAGAGGACTGCGGTTCAAATCCCAGCACCCACATGGCAGTCAGCTGTCTGTAATTCCAGTTCCATAGTACCTGGAATGAGCACACACACACACACACACACACACACACACACACACACGAAGTAAATGGAAACAAATTAAAAAAAAAACATGTCAGCTTACCTCCCAAATGTCAACATCCAGCGCTATATGTTTGAAATAACAAGAAGGATTAATTCCATTTTAAAAATCTTTGCATGTGTATATGTACGTATGTGGATGCATGCCACAGGGCCTAAGTCAAAGGATAACTTGCAGGGGTCAGTTCTTCCTGTCCATCATGTGAGTTCTGGGGATCAAATTTAGTTCATCACGCATGGCAGCAAGCACCTTTACCCACCGAGATATCTCACTGGTCCCAAAATAAGGAACAATTATTTTAGGGTGGATTATTTAAGCTGGATTTCAGGTGAAATGTTAGCATCAACCACCCATGAGAGAAAATTCTGGGACAGGCAATCTAGCAACAATCCAAGAAACAAAGAAAAGTCTTCATAAACTTTTGAAGGACAGGGTCTCTCATTAGTGACAAAGACTTACTACAAAGTGAACACACTTTGGAACTAGCACACTTTGGGGCTAGTATGTGCTAGGTACTGGGTAAGATAGAGGACCAGAAGTCAGGATGCCTGGTAGGGATGGCAGATAGCTGATCCTGTTGCCTGTTGTAGAATATTATTTTAAGATGTGTTACATGTGTTTATGTTGTGGAATATTTGTTTTAATGATGCAAAGATGTGTTGCATTCTTTTATGTTGAATTTGTTTAATTAATACTGAGAAGCTGTTATTCTTTGCCTGTCTAAAACTTCTGACGATCTAACAAAGAGCTGAACAGCCAATAGCTAGGCAGGAGAAAGGATAGGCGGGGCTGCCAGGCAGGGAGAACAAATAGGAGAAAAGAAGAGCAAGAGAGATGAAGGAGCGAGAGAAGGAGGACTCCAGAGATCAGCCACCCAGCCACACAGTCAGACAAAGAATAAGAAGGAAAGAAAGGATATATGGAAATAGGCAAATGCTCTACCACTGACCTCATCTCTAGCTCTCAAACCTGAGTTTTAAACATTTTTATTTTATGTGTGCATTTGTGTTTTGCCATCGGTGTTGGATCCCCTAGAACTGAAGTTACAGACAGTTGTGAACTGCCATGTGGGTGCTAGGAATTGAACTCGGGTCCTCTGCAAGAGCAGCCAGTGATCTTAACTCCTGAACCGTCTCTCCAGCCCCAAGCCTGATTTTTGATAGAGGCTAACATTAGATCATGTGGTCACGACCTAATTTCCTTAAACATACGCACCATCCATCTGTATCTTAAATGCACTCAGGTGCTTACACAGGTCCTCAGCCAGAGAGCATGAGAAGGGGTGTAAATCTGTCTCTATTATCAGGAAACAACTCAGGAACATGGCCTGCCAGCAATACACTAACAGAGCCCTGTTTGTCTTGAGTTATGAACAGCAGGAATTGGCCCATTTGCAAAGGCTCTGCGAATGGATCTTCCTAAATCTTTCTTGGAACCAGTGGGACTACCAGCCTTGATTTCAGAGAAGTGAGTAAACAAACCTTAGTGCTAGTGGAAACTGTTTCTTTCACATCAGGACCACACAGCTAATTTACCTGGGAACTGCTAATGGATTACCCATGTTTGCTTATCTGCTTTTCTCGTGTGTCTGTTTTCACATATATCAGGGCTAATGAGGAGCTCCAAAGAGTGTTCCCCATGAAGGAGTTTCAAACACTATCTGCCTTTTTAGTCAGGGCTAACGACCTCACTGGCAGACAGGGCTGCCAGTGGGTTTAGATATTGCTTTGTTAGGACAAGGGATCGAATATCTAACTTATCTAGCTTAGTTCGGATTTCCATAGCTGTGAAGAGACTCCATGACCATAGCAACTCTTATAAAGGAGAACATTTAATTGAAGTGGCAGCTTACAGTTCATAGGTTCAGTCCATTATCATCATGGCGGGGAGCATGGCAGCATGCAGGCAGACATGGTACTAGAGGAGAGGCTGAGAGTCCTACATTATGCAGGCAACAGGAAGTTGACTGAGACACCGGGCAGTATTCTGAGCATAGGACGCCTCAAAGTCCACCCCCACAGTGACACCTTTCCTCCAATAAAGCCATGAACACTCCAATGAAGCCATATCTACTAATAATGACACTCCCTATGAGATTATGTGGGGGGGGGGAATTACATTCAAAATATCATGACTTGTGTAGGAGTGGGAATAAAGGACAAGTTATGACTATGCCAAGAGATACAATTTCACATGATCTAACCACTAAATGTCATAACATTGGCAGTAAAAAACACTGGTATTTTTGATATTTCTACTTCATGATTATATACAATCCTACAGTTTTTGAGAATGCAATGATATAGAAGTAGGAAAATAAAACTCACAAAAATGGATGCATAAGAAAGACATCTGTAACTTATGCATATTTTAGTCCTGTAATATTGACTTGCAAATAAACTAGTTCTACCATATATGATCTCTATATAAAGTTCATACAGATTTTATGTTTTATTCCTGAATAATTATATACCACATTAATCTAAAAGATATTCATCTGAAAGTCTTCTTGCAATATAATCAAGAAATAGGAAGTGTGTGTGTGTGTGTGTGTGTGTGTGTGTGTACATGCACGCATGCGTAGGGGATCTGTGGTAAATAAATTGAAAAGGTGTAATATCAGAGGTAATGATGACAAACTTTACCCAGCAGACCTTCACCTTTCAGATTTTCAATCAGTTCCTGGTTTCCTTGGGCAGGACAGCATGGAAACACAGGTGGACAGTAACAAGTCTGATATTAGCATAAGGGGCCTGGGGGGGATGACTCAGTCGGCAAAGCTCTCACTACATAAGCATTAAGACCAGCTTGAGGGCCTGGAGTTAAGAGCACTGGCTGCTCTTCCAAAGGATCTGAGTTCAATTCCCAGTAACCACATGGTGGCTCACAACAATCTATAATGAGATATGGTGCCTTCTACTGACCTGTAGGCATACATGCAGGCAGAACACTGTATACATAATAAATAAATTAAAAAAGAAAAATGAGCTAGTTCCAGGGATAGGCTCTAAAGCTACAGAGAAACCCTGTCTTGACAGACAGACAAACAAACAAGTGAAAAGAAAAAAAGAAAAGAAAAAAAGGGCATGATGGCACATACCTGCGAACTCTGCACTCAGGAGGTAACTTCCTGCTACGCCATTCTTAGCAACTGGCTTTCATGGCAGCAAGATGTAATGTTAGGCCTTGTGCCCTGGTGACAGACATGGAGCAGGGAAGGGAAGGGGCAGTGTCTGCCTGTCCCTCAACCTCCTGTCCCTCTACCTCTTTTGGGACAGGGTCTCTGGAAGCCCAGGCTGGCCTTGAACTTGTTTTTTAAGGTCTTTCTTTAAATATTTGTTATGTATACAATATTCTGTGTGTATGTCTGCAAGCCAGAAGAGGGCACCAGACCTCATTGTAGATGAGCCATTGTAGCACCTGAGCCATATCTTAAGGCTGCTCCTTTAAATAGTAAGATGGAGGGAGATAAAGCCTACTAGGCAGAGGTGACCTAACCTGGAGTCTGCCAGAGGGCCTAGCAACAGGTGCTGTCAAAGGTCCTGATCATGTCTAGCTAATGAGGGGCAACCATGCACTGCCCCCAAGTCAGGGTGCCTGGAGGAGGGTATGTAAGGCTCTCCCCATTGCTGAATAAAGGAATCTGCTGTTTGCCTTTTACCTGACTCCCAGGGTCTATGAGATTGACTCCGCACCTTCTCAGCTCTTCGAGTTGACCCAGCAACAAACTCCTGTTTGAATATCTCTGGATTGTCAATGGACCACTCCAGTTTTGGTGGGAGCAAAATTGTTTGATATGGAACACAATGATGTTAGGAACAGAATGACTGTTGTATTAGGGAAGGAGGGGCAATTAGCAGTGAGCACCGGAGTATTCCTTTATTTTACTCTCATGCTGGTGGAGAAGGGGGCAGTAGTTTGCCGTTATAAGGGTGATGATGACAGAAGTAAGCCACGTTTCAGGACTAATTGAGTTTGAGATTAAAAACAGCCTCAACCTCAGGTGTGTTAGACCAAATGAGGCCTTTTCTATAGTTCTGTCAAGAGTTCTCAGAAGACACTGGCATTTTAAATGGAATATTGCATGATCCCTGTTGCTAGCTACCCAATAAAAACATGGCAGTATGGGAGTTCCTAGACAGAGCCAGCCAGTGCCTGAAAGCTCCATTCTTCTCTTCTCTTCTCTTATTGCTGCCATCACCCTTTCTGTCTGATGATTCACTGAGGGGCCTCTTGCAGGCCCCCATACCAAATCCAGTTCAGTCGTTCCTGTCATCGTGGAGGAAACTCCTTCCCAGAGCAATTAAAGAACCTAATGGCTACTGTAAGAAACCATACTGCTCTGGATAATAGAAAGTGATAGAAAAGAGAACAAAAAATTCAGGAGCAACCATAAAGTGAATATTTTGGAAAATTCTATAAATCAACAAAGACCAAAATTAAAAATATGAACAAACGACATAGTCATTGAAGGTTTGGAGGGCACAGGTGTGGATGTAATAATTGCACCAGAATCTTGCCATCCAAATTGTCCTCTTCAGGAGGTAAATGTTCAGCTCTTAGGGACTGAAACTTTATCTTAGGTAAAACAGAGTGCAAGAGGGGTCTAATATATAGGGCCAGGAGGACAGAGAGGAAAATTAAAGCCATATGTAGCTAACATAGCAATGAATTTGTAGGGACATGATTTGTTACAGCAATGGAATACTCAGATTAACTTTCCTCCAATCTCAGAATCAAACCATACATTAACATATATTTCTGGGAAAAATATTAGAAGGTGTTATAAAGAACAGTCACTGACCATTCAAGTTGTACAAGAAATGGGCACAACAGCTGATATTTCAATGGCACCAACAACCCTACCTTTAAAATGGCTGACAGACAAACCTGTATGGGTTGCACATGGCCTTTAACAACAGAGAAACTACCTGCCTTAGAACACCTGATACAGGAAGAGTTAAATGCTTAGTTAGCATATTGAAGAATCAAGCAGCCCTTAGAATTCTACTGTATTTGTTGTTAAAAAGAAATCTGGAAAATGGAGAATGGTAACAGATCTAAGAGCTGTTAATAAGGTGATTCAGTCAATGGGCTCTATGCAGTCTGGAATTCCTTTACATTCTCTATTGCCTAAAGGATGGCCTCATAGTTATTGATTTAAAAGACTGTTTCTTCACTATACTGTAACAAGAAAAAGAAAAGTTTGCCTTCACAGTGCCTACTTATAATAATTCTTGCTGGGCGGTGGTGGTACATGCCTTTAATCCCAGATCTTGGGAGGTATGAGCAAGTGTATTTTTGTGAGTTCAAGGCCAGCCTGGTCTACAGGGTGAGTTCCAGGACAGCCAGGGCTGTTATATAGAGAAACGCTGTCTCAAGCCCCCTCTCCAAAAAAAAAATTTTTTCTCAGTCTGCTAAGAGATATCAGTGGAAAGTTCCCAAGAGGTGGGATGGGTCATTTTGTCTTTCATTGGGTTATGGATATTTGTTGTTGTTTAGGGAGATATGTTAAAAGTTGTTATTGGTAATGGTCAGAAAAAAAGCTAAAGGAGATTAGATTCAGGCTTTTTGTTTTGAAAAAAGGGGTACCGGTATGTAGTTATATTTTATTTATGTTTTAAGAAATAAAGCTTGCCTGAAGATCAGAGTACAGAGCTAAGCCAATGGGGGCCAGGGAGTGGTGGCACACACCTCTAATCCTTGGGAGAAGAGGCAGAGGGATCTCTGTTGGTTCATGGCCACCCTGGGCTATACTGAATTGATCCAGTCTCAAAGAGAAACAGCCAGGCAGTAGTGCCTCTCATCTCTAATCCCAGCACCAGAGAGGTGGAGATGGGAAGTGATATGCTAGGCTCCCCCGCAGGAAGGTAAAGAGCGGGTGAGCCTTCTCACCATTCGCCTCGCACTTCTCAAACAATGTAAAGTTGGGTTCGAACCCCCCACCAGGGCGGATATACTTGAGGGAATTCAGAATCTCTTTGTTCTCAATCAGTCCGAACTGATTGCACGAGAAAGGGATCACCATCAGGCCACGGGCCCGAAGTGTCTCTGCAGATCTTTCATCTGGGTATAGTCAGGGGTCGTAGTGCGTAGAGAGGGAGGAACATAAGGAAGGAGAGAGGAGCTCAGATGCAGTCTGGAAATGCAGTCTGTGGATGCAGTTTGAGGACAGGATTGTCCCTTTGGCATGAGGATTGGTAGAGGTAAAAGGTCTCCCTAGTGGCTGACCACTCTGCTTCTCTGATACGTTAGCTTTCACCCCCTAACTGACTTCGAGTTTTGATTGATTGATTTCTGATTTTTCAAGACAGAGTTTCTCTGTAGCTTTTTGAGCCTGTCATGGAACTCAGTCTGTAGACAAGGCTGACCTTGAACTTACAGAGATCTGCCACCACTGCCTGGCTACTCCAGGCTTTGCCTTCTCCGCAGGCTGCTGGTGGGCGGGAATCCTGTGAACCTGGGCTCCCTGCCCTGTGGGACAAGGTGCTGCTCATTGAGGATGTCCATCCCTCTGACGCACTACGACCCCTGACTATACCCAGATGAAAGATCTGCAGAGACACTTCGGGCTTGTGCAATCAGTTCGGACTGATTGAGAACAAAGAGATTCTGAATTCCCTCAAGTATATCCGCCCTGGTGTGGGGTTCGAACCCAACTTTACATTGTTCGAGAAGTGCGAGGCGAATGGTGAGAAGGCTCACCCGCTCTTTACCTTCCTGCGGGAGTCTTTGCCAGCGCCCGGTGAAGATCCCACTGCGCTCATGACCGACCCCAAGTGCATTTGGTCTTCAGTGTGCCGCAACGGCATTGCCTGGAACTTCTTGAAGTTCCTGGTGGGCCCGGACAGTGTTCCAATGCACAGGTACAGCCGCCCTTTCTCACAATCGACATCGAATCTGACATAGAAGCCCTGGTGTCCCAGCAGCCTAACGGCTCCTAAGGCGTTCCTGGCATCCGGGGTTGGTGATCACTGGCTGCA
>NW_026067901.1:5126679-5225086 GCF_014885135.2 Alexandromys fortis
AAAAAAAAAGAAATAATTATAATTCATGCTACAGGCTCATTTAAAAAAAAAAAAAACCTTGTAGAAAACTATTTCCAGAACGAAGTATTTTTGAGTAAGCTCTTCTTGAATCGTAATTGTGGTTTAAATGAGAATGGCCCCAGTAGGCTCACATAAATACATGGTCCTCCATTGGTGGCACTGGTAGGAAGAGATTAAGAAACAAGTCTTTGTTGGAGAAGGTGTGTGACTGGGGCTGGGCGTTGAGGTCTCACAATTCCTAGTTGCCTCTGCCCTGTGCGTCTGGGTCAGATGGAAGCTCTTAGCTACTGCTCACTGCCGTGTCTGCTGGCGAGTTGTCCTGACGGTCATGGACTAAGCATCTGAAACTGTATTCCCCAGCAAACTCTTCCTTCTATAAGCTGTCTTGATCATGGTGTCTTCACAGCAAAAGAAAAGTAACAAAGGCAGTAATAAAATAAACATTCAAAATTTTAGAAGCTGAGTATACCTCTAACATTAGAATTTCCAAAGCAAAAAGCAAGTGACTGGAGAGTGGCCTCAAGGTGACGAGCACTTATGCTCAATCATGAAGGCCTGGTTTTGGTCCTAACCTGGAAGGTGGCTTTACAGATTCCTGTGACCCAGATCCAAGGGATCCTGTGCCTTTTTCTGGCCTCTGCAGGCACCCACATGCACGCACACAGACACAGACATAAGAGCATATGTGCATAAATTCAATGAAAAACTATTGTATAAAGCAAATAATGACCCTAAGAACATACTGGATCTTTAATACTAGTAACATTCATGGAAACGTCAGAATGCTTTCCTCAGCTGCCCCTCCTGGCCCTTCCCACAACCTATAATATTGCCCATTAAAATAAAAAAATCTATCTACATTTTCTATATCATCTCTGTAAGTCTATCATTAATGTAAAAATCAATGTTAAATAACCACATAATTCCTTGAAGTCTATAGTCCATTGGTATGTCAGTTCTTTAAAAACTAAATGTAGAATTAAGATATAATCCAATAAATTCCACTCCAGTGACACACTCAAAAGGACTGAAACCAATGACTTAAGGTTATTTAAATACTCATGTTCACATCATCCCCTTTCAAAACACCTGAAATGGGGACACAACCTAAGCACCACCAAGATGAACGGGTGAAAAAGTAGTATAGATGCCTGTGATGACTCATCTTCATTATCTACTCTGCTAGATTTACAGTCACCTTAAAAAAAAATCACCTGAGTGTCAGTGTTTCCAGAAGGTTTAACATGGCAAGGAAGACCTACCCTGAATGCAAGCAGCACCTTTCCTTAAGCTGAGGTCATCCCCCTCTGCTTTCCAACCGTGGGTGCACAATGACCAGCTCCTACATGTTCCTGCAGGTATCTCTTTCTGGCCATGATGGGCTGTCCCCTCAAACTGTGAGAAAACAAGCCATTCCTCCCTGCTGGTGCTTTTGTCGTGTCTTTTCACAGGCATGAGGAAAGATGTTTGTTAAAATACAGTGGGACACGACTCAACATGAAAGGGGAAGAAATTCTCACACATTTTCAACCTCAGAGACAGAAATGAAACAAGTCAGGCTTGAAGGCCACTGCGGCTGTATGCACGCGGTGGTCAGATTCCAAAAGACAGAAGTGAAACTGGTTGCCAGAGGCTGGGACAAGGGTGTTTATCATTGTTTACCATGTCACCTTTGAAAGCTGAAAGCATGTGGAAAGGTTGGTGGTGCTTATATATCTAACAATGGGAATATATTTCACGCTGCTGAGCTGGACATCAAAAATTAGCTAAAACTGTAACTTTTAGTTACTCATATTTCACAATAAATAAGCATACCTAAACCAGTCCATGAACGCTTGGGGATGTGGCCCAGAAGTAGAGTGCATGGACATGCAAAAGTCCTGGGTTCAATTCCCTCAGCAAGGGGGGGGGGGGGAAGACTGCTCATGTAAAGATCTAACATACTGTACCAGAGTCAAGGGAAAGTATCACCATTTTAATATAAATAACAATGAAATAACTAATAAATACAATTAAAACTTAATAGCACGGAGGGTGCAGTGTAACCTGTAACCCCAGCACAGGGGAGGGTGAGGCAAGATGATCCTACATTTGAAGTCTGTCTGGGCTGTACAGAGTGACATCATCAAGAAAAAACCCAAAAGTCCTACACCTTTCAATGAAAGTCCTAACCTCTCAAATAAAAGATTAACAGCAGAAATCGATCCATTTTCTAAAGCTACTTACAAACAAATAATACAACACATCATTGCCAATGTCTATTCGATTAGATTGAAAGATTTAACTATTAATTTATAATGCTTAAGACAGCATGGGCTTGCCGGGCGGTGGTGGCGCACGCCTTTAATCCCAGCACTCGGGAGGCAGAGGCGGGCAGATCTCTGTGAGTTCGAGGCCAGCCTGGTCTACAAGAGCTAGTTCCAGGACAGGCAACAAAGCTACAGAGAAACCCTGTCTCAAAAAAGACCGCATGGGCTTGATGAAAGGAACAGACAAGCTGACCAATAGAATGTAACAGAGTTGTGCAATAAACCCCTCAAAACATGGTCAGTTGATTCTGAGCAATTGTGCAAGGGCAATTCAACAGAAAGGGGTAGTACTTTGAATTAATAGTTCTGCAGTGACTGGATCCAATGAGAACATATACCTTCCTCAGCATTCTAAACTTTACATGGACGTTTGCTTAAATCAATTGCACTTTAAATATAAACTTTAAAATCTTAAAAGAGGGAGCCGAGGACATGACTAATGGGTAAAGTGCTTGCTGCACAAATGCAAGTTCAATGTCCAGAACTCACATGTAAAGCTGAGTGTGCTAGCACATGCTTGAAATTCCAGCTCCACAGAGGCAGGGGCAGGCGGGGTCCTGGGCTGTCCTGCCCCTCCACCTATTCTGTTTGGCCATTTCCTGACTAATGAAGAACCCTGGATCAACAACAACAACAAACAAAAAGACAGACACGTAGATGATAAAGAGATTGTTCTGGAATATTACTTTACACTGTGTGAAGGTATGTCACTGTGACTGGTTTAATAAAAAGCTAAATGGCCAATAGCTAGGCAGGATTTTTAGGGCAGAGAGAATGCGAGGAAGGGAGAAACCAGACAGATAGTAAGACAAGCAGGAGGAAAAGCAAATGCCACACATCACATGACGACACATAGACGAATAGAAGTGGGTCAATTTAAGTTATTTAGCTAGTGGGTCAAGCCTAAGCTATTGGTTGAGTTTTCATAATTAATAATAAGTCTCCACGTCATGATCTGGGAGCTGATTGGTGGGACAGAAAAAAATCTGCCTACAATAGACAGTTTGAAAGATAGACAGACAGACAGACAGACAGACAGACAGACAGAAAAGAAAATAGCTCCTGAGGAAAGAAAACTAATATTACCCTCATCCTATGCCTCCACACAGGCATATAGGCCCACCAACACATATAAACATACGTATACACAAGAATGAACACACATATACAGATACATTATTCTATGTGAAAGGTTCCAGATTCAAAGGACTATAGTCTCTTTGATTTTATTTATACGACATTATGTTGTGCGATGAAACTTTGCCTGGAGAGATGCAGGACACATGTCTATTTACCTCAGATAGGGAACTCACGTCAGACAAAAGTGCAGACCACCCAAGTCCAATGTAGAAAACTAAAGCATTTTATTAGAGTTCCTTAGAGGGATATGGGTGAGGGGTTACTTACAGGAGCAGAAATAACTCAAAGACAAGTGCATCATCAATGCCCACCCCAGCATGGGAAGCAGCTCACAAACCTGGGAACACAGAGCACACTGCACAGTCTGCAGGCAGTTCCGCATGTTGGAGAACGCCCTTCCAGGTGTCTCAGTTGTCCAACCTCTTCCCTGCAGCTCAGCAGGTTCCTGTTGCTTCTATGCAGGTGCTCTGGTGTGAGTTTTCTTTGCAGCTTAGCTTTCTGAGTCTCCTTGGCAGTTTGGGTCATCTGACTATCTTCTTTGCAGCTCAAATCACCTTTCCATTTGTGGGGGAATCTTAGCTTCTGCTTACTGAGACAGGGGAATCCAGTCAGTTTCAGGGACTTCCTAAAACTCTTTCCTGCCTAGGGAACTTCCTGTAGGACGAAATATTTCAACCTTGGAGGCAACTGTGGCACACACAGGTAGGATTTGCTGAAGGAGGCAGAGACAAGAGGATCACAAGTTCGAGGCCAGCCTGGGCTACACATTAAAAAATAAAAAAAAAAAGAAGAATAGGCCTCCCCAAGTTGTGAGGCCTTATTTTAAAACATTAAAAAACAAAACACACATTTATAAAGATTACAATTTAACTTTCCCCCCAAATCATTACAATTACAGGATTTGTTGGGACCTATAGTTTAAGCAGCTGTCCTCAGCAGTGATATTTGAGCCATGCCCTTGATTCAAATAGAAACTAAGATACAAGCTGTGGTTAGTGGCATGAACCTCCAAAAAAAAAAAAAACCTGTATTCAGAAGCCTGAGGCTGGAGGATTACAAATTTGAGACATCACTGGGCTACGAAATGAGACCCAGCTTCATAAACTTAGAGGGTTCTGGATAGATGGCTCCACAGGGAAAGTAGAGTTGGCAAGCATGATAACCTGAGTTTGACCCCGAGGGTCCACACAGTACATAAGGAGGAGAGGACCCACCCATATGAGCCGTCATCCAGCCTCCACAGGTGCCCTGTAACACAATAAATTAGTGTTTTAAAAACCATGTAAAACAACAACAACAAAAACCCTCCAATGGACTTCTAGTTGCCTGGCAGGGCATTAGTGACCCTTAGTGAGGTGTCCTGTTAAACAGCCATGCTACCCACAGGAGCAATCATTGGGCTGAGGAGAGGTGGGCTACCTAACAGTTCCAGTAAGATCCCTGGTCTCTCTAACTTGAGAATAGATTCAGTGCCATCCACTGTAGTGATATCTTGTTTGTGATCTAACAAAGCCTGCCTGAAGATCAGAGTGCAGAGCTAAATCACTAGTAAGTTACAGAGGTGGAGGTGGCACATACTTTTAATCCTAGCACTCAGAAGACAGAGGCAGATGGATCTCTGTGAGTTCAAGGCCACCATGGGCTAAAAGAGATTGAATCTGTCTAAGAGAGAAACAGAGCTCACACAAAGATGATCCCAGTACTTGGGATCACACGCCTTTAATCCCAGCACTAGGCAGGTGGAGACAGTAGTGATGTGGCTGGGTAGAGAGAGCAATATAAGGCAGGAAGAGACAGGAGCTCAGATGCAGTCTGAGGATTCCTAGGGACAGGACCGCCCCTTGGTCTGAGAATTGGTAGAGGTAAGAACTCTCTAATGGCTGCCCACTCCGCTTCTCTGATCCTTCAGCTTTCACCTCCTGATAGCTGACTCCGAGTTGTAGTGATATTATGTTTGTCTTAACAAATAAAGCTTCCACCGGGAGGTGGTGGCGCATGCCTTTAATCCCAGCAGTCGGGAGGCAGAGGCAGGCGGATCTCTTTGGGGTCTGGCCTGGTCTACAAGAACTAGTTCTAGGACAGACTCCAAAGCTACAGAGAAAACCTGTCTTGAAACACAAAACAAAACAAAACAAAACAAAACAAAAAACAAAAAAAACCCACAACTCCCCCTCACACACACACACACACACCAAAAAAAATAAATAAATAAATAAAGCTTCCCTGAAAATCAGAACGCAGAGCTAAAGCCATTACAGTGTAGAGCTAACCCAATTTAATCCCAGGACTTGGGGGACAGAGGCAGAAGAATCTCTGTTATTTCAAGGCCACCCTTAACTACGTAAGAATGAATCTGTCTAAAAGAGAAACAGACTCTTGAAAAGGTGAGCCCAGCACTTGGGATCCCACCCCTTTTATCCCAGCACTAGGGAGGTGGAGACAGGAAATGCTATGGCAGGAGGAGACAGTCTGAGGATGCAGTCTGAGGACAGGATCACCCTTTCAGTCTGAGCACTGATAGAGGTGAGAGTCAGGTATTAGTGGTGAAAGCTGAGAGATAAGAGAGGCAGAACAGCCAGCCACTAGAGAGTTCTCACCTCTACCAGTAACTCAGAAGGGCTACCAAGTGGATCATCCTGCTTTCGCTTCCTGAGTGTTGGCATTAACACATTTGAGGACAGCCTGAGCTACAGAGCTATCTGGTCTCAGAAACCTCAGTGCAACCTCAACACAGGGCTTCTGCTCTAGAGTGTCCCACTCCTGCTCGAGGGAGGATGATCTGGGCACTGAAGTTCTCTTAAGCACCCTTCTGTGAAATCAGGGAGTAAGGAAAAGGGAATGGGAGAAAATCCCAAGAAGGAAAGTGCACACACAGAGCCCACTTAGACCTGAGCCAGCTGACACCACCTACTAAAACCTCCAGCACCAGAGGACAGCACATGCGCCTTGCAGGACCTGACCTGGGGCCTCTCCAAATTCAGGATGCTGAGGATCCAGACAAGGGTCTCCTTAGCAAAGAGCTCAGTTCAGGTCACCCAGTGTTGGACAAGGAACTGTTGACTGTGAGAATAAACAAACAAAATCAAATATAAGAAAACTAAGAAATGTCACATAATATTTAAAATATTATCATACCGTATAAAACATTATTGTAGCCGGGCGGTGGTGGCGCACGCCTTTAATCCCAGCACTTGGGAGGCAGAGGCAGGTGGATCTCTGTGAGTTCGAGACCAGCCTGGTCTACAAGAGCTAGTTCCAGGACAGGCTCCAAAGCCACAGAGAAACCCTTTCTCGAAAAACCAAAAAAAAAAAAAAAAAAAAAATTATTGTATATGTTTATATGATGTGTTTGCTTCTAGAATATATTAATGAATTGTGTTATTTAGGAAAATTTTAATGTTTTTATTAGCATATATCAATTATCGTAACAATGAATTTCATTATATTTCTTGCATGTACATTTTATGGTCACATTAAGATATGGACTCCTTCATGGATTTGTGTACATCCTTGTACAGGGACCATATTAATCTATTTGTTGTCTGAATTTTAGTGTTTGTGCTACTGAAGCAGGCACACAATATTTTTGCCATATTTATACATATCTGTCATTTTCCTTTGGTCTTAATCACTCTCTTCTCGACATCCTTTCCCAGTTTTCCACCTCCTCTTGTTAACCCCTCCCTTCCCTCACACAATTCCTCTTCTTCTCTGAGGGCAGATGTATTATTCTACTCACAAACACACACTGTCCCATCGTTTCCTTTTTTCTTTTTGAGACAGGGCTATGTAGTCCTGGCTATCCTGGAGTTCATGATGTTGACTGGGCTGGCCTCAAACTCACAGAGATCCACCTGCCTCTGCCTCTTGAGTACTGGGTTTAAGATCGTATGCCATCCCACTTGGCCATCAATCATTTTCTTAGGAAATTTTCAGAAGAAAAGATTAAAAATCCCCCTAAAATATTATTCTCCATGATTAAGTCTGAGGAAAAAATATTTCTCCACTGAGGAATTTAATAGTGCATGCTGTTTTTTTTTTTTTTTTTGACAAAGAGATTTTTAGGTACTCCTAACTTTTCAGATGTCATAGTAGAAATTTTTGGGTCAAATATATTCATAGAAGGATTTTTAAAATATATTTGACATTACCAAGGGTTCTAAATGTAGCTACAATGTATTTCACATTGAAAGCTTATAAACTAATTTAATAAGTAACTGGGGTGAAATCTTTACTATGAGTTTATTAAATGCTGTTTGTAAATTCAACATCACTAAGGTTCTGGGCTGTGGGGTACATATGGGGCTGCTTCCCTGTACTCCTTTAATACC
This sequence comes from Alexandromys fortis, assembly GCF_014885135.2. Classification (NCBI taxonomy): domain Eukaryota; kingdom Metazoa; phylum Chordata; class Mammalia; order Rodentia; family Cricetidae; genus Alexandromys; species Alexandromys fortis. Next base: position 5,134,481 of record NW_026067901.1, read on the forward strand.
TTCAATGTGGATTTGCAGGAGCACACCAAAATACAAGTGCGCTATAACTGATGAGAACCAAGAACTTCTCATTTTGAGACCCTGTTTGCTTTTTGGTGACACCGAACCTAAAGCTCCCTGTGAACAAGTAACTTAACTGCATTTTTAGAAAAGCACATACACTAAGCAACTCTCTCCAGTGTTACCAGCTTCTCTTTTGCAATCATGGACATTCATCAAGGACACGTATAAAAATCGTATTCCCAGGGCATTTGTAAGCAACTTAAAAGACTTGAAGAAGCCGGGTGGTGGTGGCGCATGCCTTTAATCCCAGCACTCGGGAGGCAGAGGCAGGTGGATCTCTGTGAGTTCGAGGTCAGCCTGGTCTACAATAGCTAGTTCCAGGACAGGCACCAAAGCTACAGAGAAAACTTGTCTCAAAAACAAAACAAAAAGCCCCCCCCCCCCCAAAAAAAAGTTCTGGGCCTGGTTTACAAGTGGTTCTGTATGACAGGATGGCTGGCACCCTACAGTGAGGTGGTCCTGAGGGTGGCAGTAGATAGAAATTCTGCTGAGAAGAAAGTTTACAAGGTTGGAGTGGATACATGCTGACTCATGGGTAAGCTTAGTGATCAGGAACTCAGGGTAGATTGGAAAACTGACGCAAAGAGTGGAGTCCAGTACTGGACGGATCTTTCAGAATGGGCAGCAGAGTGAGCCATCAAGCTATTGCACATAGAGCGTCATGTGAAGGGAAGCTTGTGGAAGAGAATGAAGTGAACGCCATCCACTTTCTCCAGTCACCCGAGTGCTTTCGTGGTGGGCTTATGTGCAAAGTGGCCATATTGTCTGAGACAGTGCCTTTGTGTGGGCTCAGTACCGTGACTCTCTCCCAAGGCTAACCGTGTAGATTTGCGAAATGCATCACTACTGCTGAACCTCTAACTAGACACCAGCACAAACCAGCACCGGGTGTGGCACGTTTCCTTGGATGAACAAGCCAGCTGCCTCAACAGTTTGATCATACTGACCACTTCCTCCTGGCACGGAAGAAAGATCTTTGTAGTGAAATAGGCACATATTCTAGAAATGCCTTTGCCTACACTGCGGTATAGAACACTACTGCTGGTATCACTCTCCATGGACTCCTTGCCATTGTACTCTGAACAACAGTGCTGCAGAGGAATAAACTGAGCTATCTTATGTCATAAGGAAAGCAGCAATCTGCTCAAAACCATGGAAGTCACTAATCAACAGTGTACCTCATCTCTAGGAAGCACCTGACCTAACAGAAAAAAGTACAATGCTTATGAAGACTTGGCTGCCTCAGACAATACCTTGGAAGAGTGTGATGCTTACAGTTGGTTTGTTAATTCAGATAAGGGCTTGTTCTATAGCCCAGGCTGGACTCAACTCATAGTAGTAATGCTCCTGCTGCAGCTCCTGAGTGATGGAATTATCCGTGTGAATCACCATGCCTGATGATACCTGTTATCTTGCAAGATGCAGTGCACGTTTTAAACCAGAGGTGAAAACGTGGTGCCATCCTTCCTATCTATGGCCAGGATAGAGGAATCAAGAGAAAAGCGGGGAGGGGTTGAGGGGCATGGCTCAACTGGGAAAGTTCTAGCGTTGAAAGCATAAAGAACTGAGTTCAATTTCCCAGGATGCAGTGGTGCGAGCCTGTTACCCCAGCACCAGAGAGACAGGGACAAAGGATCTCTGGGGTTCAGGGCACTGAACCTTTCCTTGAGTTTCCCTCTTGCTTCCCCAAATGAAGGGTGACAGTCCCGGCTGCGCAGTGGTTGGGTTGGGGCAGGCACCAGTCTAGCTGAATTAGAGAGCTCCAGGTTCAGTGGGAGACTTATCTGAAGTGGAATACGGACAGTGACTGAGGAAGACAACTGATGCTGACCGCTGGCTTCCATATGCACGGGGCGCACAATAAACAATGCACATTCCACAGACGGGAAAGAGGGGTCGGACCCAAGGTTCAGAACCACTGCTGTAGGCTTTACTCCCATGAATGCCACCTTTATAAGAAGAGAGTTGGACATAGGCACAGATATACAAAGATCAGGATACAGGCATACTTGACTCTGTGAAGGTGGGATCAAAACAGATAGCTATCTGCAAGCCAAGAGCACAGGCCTGGGAAGAACCAGTCCTGCTGAAAACCCTGTCTCTTACTTGGAGCCTCCGGTATCATGGGAAAACACATTCCCATTCCAGAAAACACCCAGCCTCTAACACTAACCTTGGAAAATTAATGCAACAGCTCATACATAACTTTTAGACTCATCTCTGGTTTGCAAAAATAAAGTGATGTTAACCGACCAAGCAAAACCCCACTTAAATCAACCTTTTAAATGTTTTTTCAAATCTTCAGTAACTCAGAGACTTTTGCATGGTAAGCAAGTGCTCCATCACCGAGCTAGAGGCCCGGCCCGTTCTGCTACACCTCATTTTGAGTTCCTTCTCTTGGAGGCCTGCAGCCTATTTCCCTCTTAATTACCCCAATTAATCTCTAATTCCCAATGATAAAAAAGATGGCGTTTCTCATTTCGGTTATTAACTTATTAGTTCCTGTTGCTTAGAAAGTATTACATCAATGCAGAAGTCTCCCCTTAGCTGGGTTTTTTCTTTCCTATTTCAATTACTCTCAGATAACATAATGCAAGATATTAAGGCTTTTGTAAATAATTAAAACAATGAAAAGGTTTTAGTTGCCATCCCACTCTGAGTATTATGATGGGAATTTGCTTTATCCCGCTCTGTTCCATTTGGGTAGGGATTTCTTAAACATCCTACAGTACATCCCAACAGCGAGTCACACAGCCTCTTCTTTTCCGACAGTTAAGCACGCAGTGCCTGAACTCGGGTCCTCTTCACTTAAGCCTGACGCTAAGCTTCTATGCCTCCACCGAAGTAAAGAAGGCAGGGCTCTGTGAAGGGATGACATTCATTATTCTCTCTTCAGGGTGCAGCTTTCCTGCTGGCGAGTAACCGACTGCCACGCTAAGGTCGTCTCTTGATTAGAGCGAAGGCATGATAACTCCGGCGGTGGGCTACCGGCTCGATCGGCGAGGTGGAACCAGAACTTAAAGGACCATCTAGCACGAGATGCATGTCTCCAGTAGGCTCAAATAAAGAGATCGGTGTGTGTGTGTGTGTGTGTGTGTGTGTGTGTGTGTGTATGGGGGCGTGGGTGTTCAGGGCACCAGCAAGCTCGTTTGTCATGGGAAGCATCCGTTTTATAACAAGCCACTGCAGAGCCCCGTGAGGCAGAGAGAACGCTTCTGGAATGAAAACGGGATCAGACCCTGTGGTTTCGTCATGTTTGAATTATGTAAGCTAAGAGCAGGGCACCGAACCTTTCCTTGAGCTTCCGTCTGGCTTCTCCAAACGAAGGGTGACAGTCCCCGCGGCGCGCGGGGGCGAGGGGAGCCGCGTGCCCGAGCGCACCGGCCTCTGCCAGCGCCTGCCAGCGCGCGTCCCTCCGGGATTCCGGGGCCTGGGAAGCTCCGGGCGGGAGGCGGGGAGGCGGCGCCCTCGAACTCGTCCCGGGTGCTGGGCCGCGCTCCCCGCGTTTGAAGTCTCCGGCGCGGCCGCTGGTTGGGCGGCGCGGGTCACGTGCGCGCGGGCAGGAGTTTCCCCGACAGCTGGAGGCTGCGTGGGATCCGGCGGCGGCGGCGGCGGCGGCGGCTGCAGCTCGCGGCGCGGCCTTCCCCGCCCCCTCGCTTCGGCGCTTCCGCCGACCCCTCTCCCCCGGGCGGCTGACAGACCGGCCGCGGCTCCGAGGCGCGCGTCGACAGCGAGCATGGGCGACAAGAAGAGCCCGACCAGGTAGGGTACGGCGGCCCGCCGGCGGGGCGGCCGCGGTCCGCGAGGCCGGTGGCGCGGCACGGGGTGGGAGGTGGGGGGGGCGCGGCGCGGCGCGCGGCTGCTGCCCACAATGGGCCTCGATGGCGGCCGGGGTCAGCGGCCGCGCTCCCCCCCCCTCCCCTGCGCGGCGCCGGGGGAGGGGGGGGCGGGGCGGGGGTCGCGGGCCGGGCGGGGCGGGGCACGGGGGCCGGGCGCGGCCTGCGGCTGACCCCGCGCTGCGGCGTCGTGTCCGGTTGTGTCCTGCAGGCCGAAGCGGCAGCCGAAGCCCTCCTCGGATGAGGGCTACTGGGACTGCAGCGTCTGCACCTTCCGGAACAGCGCCGAGGCCTTCAAGTGCATGATGTGCGATGTGCGGAAGGGCACCTCCACCCGGTGAGTCCCGCGCGCCCGCGGCCGGCGTCCTCCCCCACCCCACTCCCAGCGCCCTCACCCCCGCGTGACGCGGGGACGGCGGGGCGGCCAGCCAGGCGGCGGCCGCGGTGGGGCGCGACCCAGCTCCGCCGTGGCTCGCGGCGGCGAAGGGGTCGGCGGCGGTAGCGCTCGCAACGACCGCTGCGGAGGATGAATGGTGCTAGGGGGTCGCTGGCGGCTGCGATTCTTGTGCGCGGCCGGTGCGGTGCCCCCTCCCCAGCCTGGCACGGAGACGTTGGCCGCATTGTTGTTAGTGTGCAATGGGGTGGGGGCAGAGGGTGGCGGAAAGGCCGCGGTGTCATTCGACCCTCGGGGGGGGAAAAGTGTCTCGTTGTAGGATCGGAATAGGTTAAAGTTTCTTAGTGACGGACATCCGGAAGGGTCAGGCCAAGGTTTTGCATCTTGTTTTTGTTCTATTTCTGTAATATTTTGCAGTGAAGTAGTTGAGAAGCGAACTCAGGAACACGTTTTTTACTCCGAATATCTGAATCTCTTGAGACGAACGATCTTTTTTTTTTGTTTTTGTTAACGTGATCTTTGCCTGTTTTGAGCCTTAAATTTGTTGTGTGTCATAATTGTCTTTAAAAGATAAACACAAAGATTAAGTCTAGGAAATTCAGTTAGTGACATTCTCCATCTGTCTGCACTTGGAGCCTTTGAATTCACTTCCTAGAATCTTTGTGATTTGGAGCAATATTTAGATAAAGTGTTTATTTTGATGCCTATGAAGCCTATTAAAATACACTTTAGCACAGTAAGAACACTGGGAAGTTTCTTGTTGCTTGAAAAAGAGTCCCTGTATAATTTTGACATATTCTAAGTAGTCCAAGTTATTTCTAAAAATGACTTATCTTGGTTTTGAATGCAATTCATAGAATTTTATTAAAAATTTAAGTGTAGAGACGTGTCAGGATTTTATTGTTTCTACAATCCTAGTTGCTTTTTAACACACCTGTCTTGTAAATCTCAATAGGCTTTTACAGTAAATTCTTATTTACATTAGATAACATTTTCAGCGTTTCATGTTCATTAAAAAGCAAGTTTTAAAATACCTTGTAAGTTAAAGGAAAGGTTCTAAAAAGAGAAACTATTTGCTATTTTTGAACTCCTGTTTTAAATGTTTTGAAAAGCAGGATGTATCTTTATAAGTCTGTAAGGCTGGGAATGGCTTAGCATATATAATTGTATATCTACGTATTTATAAATAAGCAATATGTAGAACATTTGACTTTTTTTGGGAGGCAGGCATTTTGAAGTAGAGACAGTTACTATAATCCTAATCTCTGCTACTATATTGCTGCTTTTTTTTTTTGTCCCCCATATTCCTTTGTCACTATTAGAAAAATGCTGGCATTAGAAGGGCCTGTTTGTTTATTTGCAGGGACAGCAGGAAGGGGGGGGGAGCTGGCGTCCTACTCTACAGTCAGTCTTGGGGTTAGAGTAGGTGGTGACACCCGGAAGAGAAGCAACAGGCTGAACACCTGGCATCTGGAAGAAGAGTGTAGTACACAGGGGAGTTGGCTCAGAGGCCTACCTGGGGGCCTCTGACACTTTTCACCAGTATATCTGAGCTCTTGTAGATCCAATTTTTAGTGGTGGAAACATTACTTGAGGACTCAGAGAAGCATTGTCATTTGGATTGAAACTGAAGAGGCTCTGGGCAACTCACCAGAAGTCTAAGGGACACTCTGTTCCTAAAAGTAAGTGTTCTGCACTGTGACCCTCTCGGCTTCCTCCTTCCTCCCTCTGCATTATCTTTTTTCTTTTGACTTTGGCCATAAATTGACTATAAGAGCTCTCCTTTCTCTGCTTTCTGTTACCTGTCCTTCTGCTGTTTCTGAAATTGAGAGTGGAATCCATGTTCAGACAGAGCAGCAGAACAGGTCATTGCTAATAAGTAGATATGATTACGTGCTAGGATTACTGGCATGAACCCCCTCAGACAGGGAGTATTTTAAAAGGAAACAAACAAATAAAACCAAATCCCCAAAAACAGACACTACATTGTCAGAGGTGCTGCCTAGTCTCCTATAGGGCTGGCTGTTTTAAAGTGAGTATCATAATAAAAACTTGGAGACTTCAGGAAATGAACTGTTCAGTAGTAAGGAAGTATTAAGAAACGTAATAGAAAGGAAAGTGTTTAAGTATTGCCTTGGAAGATATTAACTGCTGGATGATTGAATTAAGATGAATATTTTCATGTAGGAATGGACAATTTCTTGCTTAATTTGGATAGCAGATAGAAATAAAAGTGACAAAGTCATTTACTTTGGTTTTGAACTGTTGTCTTAATGCTAGTTCGTAAGTCATCCTAGTCCTACAGGCATTCAGGCATGCCTGGTAATGTAGTTTTTAATTTTTCAGGGTAGGTGTCTTCTTGGTCTCATCTTGGGGAGATATGAAGATGTCACAGTAGAAAAGTACTGGTTTTTATGGTGGGCAGGAGTCTGATAACTCCATGTCTCATTTGAGCTTTTCACCAAGTTTCTCTAGTGTCTTTGGTTGTACAGATCTGAGATAGGTCTGTACTACTTATGCCTGTAGTGAGGAAATTGTAGTTTCTTTGCTTTTGTTAGTGTTTTGTGGGTGAGAAACACTTTGGGCTTTATATAATTTTGTAAGTAAGGGGCTGGAAAGGTGGTTCATCAATTAAGAGCACAGGTGCTTTTCCAGAGGACCTAGGTTCCATTCCCAGAACTCATTTGGCAGCTCATAGCCTTCTGTAACTCCAGTCTTAGAGGCTCTGATGGCCTCATCTGGTCTCTGTTAGTAACAGGCACATACATGATATATAGACATAAATGCAGGCAAAGCACTCAGAAAATAAATAAAAAATAAATTATGTGAGGTATTATATTTTTAGTGTGAACGGAAGAGATAAAATTACCTATTAAAATATATGTATACTTTATAGCTAACACAGTATTATGGTTAGGAGTTGACTCTTGGTAAAAGGTTATTTCAGCTTCTATAAAGTAGGAATAAACTATAAAGTACACATCTGAAGAAATTCTATAGCAACCATCTATATCAGGTGAGAAAGTGTTTACAGTGTAGCTATTATCTGTCACAGTGGCTTTCTGTTTGTTAGTTTGAGGTTTGGTACCAGTTTTTTTTTTAATAGACACTTGGTATAGAAATAAAAGAAGCAAAACAAGGGCCATCTAATGGTCTGGGTTTTCTGTTGAAACACACAGTTTCTTATCTTCCACTACTTGAAGAACACTTTTACTTGTTATTTAGGTACTTATTCTCAAGGGCTTATCCTCTGTTTATCTTGGGTTAAAGAACTCATACAAATTCGTTGTTTAGTAGGGAAATTGTGAAGGGGATTAAGTGTTTGGATTGTATCTAGTAATAATTTTCAGAATGCGGAAGGAGGAACCTTCTTATTTTATAATAGTTAATCTGTGACGTCAAGCTGTTTTCCTGACAGCACTGAGCTGTTGTTCATCCTTCTCACTGTTAACTGTGTGGTGAAATGTGAAAATGTTCGTTTCAGTGTGACTCAAAGCTGAACCGCATGCCATTGTAGTCAGTGTGCCCTTCCCCACCATCTGCTGAAAACCCACCCGAGAGTGCTCCTGTGAAGCAGGTAACAGGTAGTTCTGTTATCTTTGCTCCAGTAGTCTGACAAAACGGGAAGCACATGTGTAGCTCTTGTGCTGGAGACAAAGGAAGATGCTTGTGCTGCCTCTGGTGCAAGTCCAACTTGCTGTTTTCATTTATGTGAAGGGCTGCTTTCACTTTAAAGGCAACCTGGACGATTATAATTATTCAGATGTGAATCTTTCACAGGTATTTTCTGAAAGTAAGCGCAGTGAGTTTGTCCTTGTCAAGAGAAAATTGGATGGTGTTTTTTTTATCAGTGATATAAGCCAAGTGAAAACCCATAATCAAAATAATGAGCTTTGGTACTTCTGAATATTCAGAAGTTTTTGTATACAGCCCTTTTACGTTTTGCTTTTCTCCATATTTTTTTGTCTGGTAAGATAAGTAATGATATCAGTGAATGTAATTTCTGGTATTTTCTTGAACTGTCTCCATATTTGGAAGATCAGTATAACTTGGTGAACTGTTTTTTCCTGATAATCTATGCAATATGGTGTTAAAGAGCCATACATGGATAATCAAAGTACAAAATAGACAGATTTTTGAGGAAATATATTGAAAACTTAGTTGATGGTGCTTTTAGGTTTTCCATTGCAACTAACTTTAAGAAACAACTACTGGGACTGAAGAGATGGCTCAGCAGTTAAGAGCACTGGTTGCTCGAGAGGATCCAGGTTCAACTCCCAGCACAAGTGTCTAACTTCATTGCAGGGGAAGCCAGCATTTTTGCACATATATACATGTAGGAAAAACACGAATGCATACAATAAAAAGAAAAAGACATAACTACTTGGAAAACAGAAGATTTATAATTCCTTGAAGGAGCAGAGTTGAGACTGAGTGTGGTGGCACATGCTTTCTGGTCTAGTGCTTTGGAAGCAGCCAGGGGACATTGCAAGTTTGAGGTCATCCTGGGCTATGAAGTAAGACACTGTCGTCTTCTTCTTCTTCTTTTTTTTTTTTAAAGAAAAAACTTCTTCTTTTAAATATGTTTTGGAGCCTAAGTATATTTCATGTTCTTGGACCAAGATAATGTAGTACAAGAAATTAAATGCATGGACAGGCATGACAGAACACACTTTGGTTAAGCAGATGTGGGAAGCGTGCCAAAAAAAAATCACTATACACAAACTTATCTTTATTTTGGAAAATGCAGAGGTTCTTGCTCCTTATAAATAATATATCATTTAATTAAAATGTGATGTGTTTAAACATGAACTAGCAAACATGTATTTGTGTTTTCTGGACATAGAATGCAAGGTCTCGTCAGTGGTAAAGCAAGTGCTCTGTCACTGAGCTTGGTCTGTTCTTATTTCCAGAACAATATACATAGATGAGAACACATAAACAGGGGCTGAAAGATGGCCCAGAACTTAAGAGTGCTTTGCTGCTCTTTCCAAGAATCAAGATTTGATTCCCAGCACCTACATGGCTGCTAATAAGGGATCCGGTGACCTCTTCTGATCTCGTTGGGCATTGCCTGCATGTGGAGCATATACATGTATGCAGTCAAACACTCATAAAATAAAAATAAATGAATATTTACGAAGTCCAAGTAAAGGTAGCTTTTGAGAGTGTGACAAAATCCTGAGACCAAAAACTGAACTGCTGGCCCATAGCTTTACAGGCCTGTGTTTCCTGCATAGGAGGTTGACTTGAGCAGATATTTGTTGTACTTCCTGTTTAGTCTGATAAATGATGGTCTGCCTTAACTGCTAAAACTTGTTGACTTTACTTTAGTCTTCTTTGAAGTGTCACCTTCTTGGTCTTGCATGTTGGTGGCTTTTGTTTTTGAATTAAAATATTTCTTCTTTGATATCACCAACACTCCTTTATTCCTAGCAAGTCTCTGAAATTAATTTTTAACCTAGTCATATTTGACTTTTCTATATTCTTTACCTTGTATGTGTCATAAACATTTTCTAAGACCTAAGCTAGAAATGATCATTGTTTTAACCTTGACTCAAACTTACTGTTATTTTCCATGGCTTGTCTCTCATTTCTGTTATTACAGTTCAGAATCCTGTGCCATTTTTTCCATGAGATAATGTGATATTAGACTAATTGATCTCTTTCTCAAAATGCTACATACATCTTTTACAAAACCTACACATGCTGGTCCTTGTATGTTTAAAAAAATTGGCAACTAACTAAACGATGAGTGCCAAAGCATGGCGCTCAGCTGTCCGTGCTGATCTCAGCAGTCCTGATTCTGCTCGCCTCGGGGAGAGAGGCAATAACTGACCAAAGACACAATTCTACAGCTAGCTGGGGTTACTTATAAGAGGAGCATGCACCCCCAAGAAGAGACTACCCTCTACCAGGTGTTTGTATATTTTCACACAGGAGAAGCGTGGCTTGCGAATCTTTGATTCCTGGACTGTTGCCCCTTCAGTTAGGAAAGTCTTGTGCAGCCGCACTGATTTCAGGATGGCAGTGGCTGGAGAACAGAGTTTCTCAGCATTCTACTTTGTCCTGTGTCTCTTAGATCTCATTCCTTGTGCTCCCCTTTCCACATGATCATCCCTGAGCCTTGATGTCATTTTCTCTTATTTAGGGTGGAGCATTGAGCTATATTATTCATGGTAAGTGTCACTTATCCTCAGCACTTTGACTGCTGATGAGTCTCTGCCGAAATCTGACCCTACAAAAAGATGGTTTTTTGACCAGGGCCAACAGCAGTCATAATCCATGGTCATAAACATAAAAGGCAGGTTGATGGGGACACATCATATCCATTTAGCAAAACCACAGCAGTAGCTTCTCCATAGGCTTTATGACCTCTCAGCCATGGGTCCCTATCCTGACTTATAGTTCCAAACCTAAGTTTCTTCACTGGAGCAGGCCTTGGAAGGTGCTTAAGTGTTCTCTTAGTCATGACATTTCTGCATCTTTGGACACAGATTGCCTGGCATACTGATGCTGCTAGCATGCAGGATACATTGCTGAGTAAGACCTTGGGCAACAATTCTTTAGCAGCCTTTGTAGTACTTGTCTGTACTACAAATCATAGCTAGTTGGGAGTATGCTTTGGACTCAGCCTATCCTGACTCCCCATGTCCTGCAACCAAAGTTCTTGATGTTTTCAGTAGTAGAGTCTTAACATCTAGTTTAGCATACAACCTATAGCACCAGCAGTAGCCTGTTTGATTTGTGTAGCTTCAGTGATCCTCCTAGCCTGGCACTAGAATTTTCATCCAGTAACCTTGTGACTTCCACAAGTGCTTTTTTTTCATCCAAGCAGGGTACCTTCATGAAAATTCTTAACCATGGTTTTAAAGTTTATAGGCATAGACAGTTGTGGATATTTTTCAATTACCTTATTACTGGCACCTGACCCAGCCGTAAAACTCAAGAATTTTGCAGTGTCCATGGCCCATGCGCCTTATGTGGATTGATTTTCTCATTTGTGCTCTTTTAGTTGCTCTTTCATGTTTTCAAGATTCTTTTCTAAATCTATGTGACATTCAGGCTTTTATGTAATTGAAGCGAGGCAAGTGCCAGTGGGTCTTCAGCAGCTAATAGGAAGAAAACATGGGCAGCAGGGTCCAGAACAGCATGAAAGATCCCATCACTTGCATCAGTTTTTCAAGAGTAGTTTTGGATAGAGCAGCTCCATGGGTAATATTACTTATTTTCCTCTAACCCATGGTCATGGATGAACTCCTGTGTCTTGTGCATCCCCACTCCTCATCCCTGTCCAGGTTTGCTTTTCTGTTGCTGAGATAAAACACTGACCAAAAGCAGCTTGGGACAAAAAGGATTATTATGTCTTTCATAGTATAGTCTGTCATTGAGGGAACTGGGAGGTAGGAACCTGGAAGAAAACTGCTTGATTGTTGGCTCCCTGTGACTTGCTCCACTACTTACCTTATAACCTAGGACCTCTGCCCAGGGATGACTGCTCACAGTGGACTGGGCCCTCTGATGTCAATTAGCAACTAAGAAAATGCCTCACAGACATGCCCACAGCCAGTCTGATATAGGCAATTCCTTAATTGAGGTCCTTCCTCTCAGGTGTGTATCAGGTGGGCTACTGAGGCTGACACCTCACATTCCCCAGGGGCGAGGTAGGGCTAGATCTAGTGCCTCAGGAGGTGTGCTTTTGCTTACTCCACAGGCTCTAAACAGGCAGTACTACTGCTAGCTGCTGCTTTCTCATTGGCTACACCTGAGTATTGAAAGATCCCAAACTGGGAGAGCAGTTTGTACTTCCCAGGGTGGGGGAGCAATTGCCCACCCCTGGAACAAGTTTACTCTTTTTTAATCCTTTGTACCTTCACTGAAGCTTCCCAGAGGCTCACAAGTACTCAATTTGGTTATTAGCATTTCTCCTAGAAACTAACCCATCACACACGTCTTTGAGTTGCCATCATGACAGGCCTTCTTGACTGCTTTAGCACTTTTAATTTTTTCTTTCATTTAAAAATGTATTTTATGTGTATGGGTGTTTGTTGTGTCTCCATGTATCACATGTGTGCAGTACTTTCAGAGGCCTGAAGAGAGTGTCAGATTCTCCGGACTAGAGCTATAGAAGTTGCCATGTGGAAATTGAACCTGGGTCCCCTGGAAGAGTAACCAGTGCTCTTAACTGCTGAGCTATCATTCCAGCACTATCTTCACCACCTTTGGAGCCTGATTTTTATGCTGGTTTAAGTCACTTAGATGCTCTCAGTGTTCATGTACCTGGTAGAGACCATCTCACTAAGGAGCTCAGCAAGCATTGAGGCTTCGGCATGGGGCCAAACTGAGTGAGCCCAGTCCTAGGAAGATCTCAGTCGAAAGTTACAACTTCTGTGATTTTAAAGATGGCAATGGCCATTTCAGGTGTGGACAACAGAGTTCCATAACATCAAATCCATAGTAAGTCATTCCTAAATTATTTTCCTAGCTTCACTTCCTGCTGTGTATATGTCTCAGTTAGGGTCACTATTGCTGTGATGAAACACCATGACCCGGGAGGAAAGGGCTTATTTGGCTTGCTCTTCGACATCATTATCTGTTATTGAAGGAAGTCAGAACAGGAGCTCAAACTGGGAGGAATCTGGAGGTAGGAGCTGACACAGAGGCCATGGAAGAGTGCTTCTTACTGGCTTGTTCTCCATGGGTTGCTCAGTCTGCTTGCTCGCTTGCTTGCGCACGCTCTTTTTCTTTGTTTCTTTGAGACAGGGTTTCTCTGTACCTTTGGGGCCTGTCCTGGAAGTTGCTCTGTAGATCTGGCTAGCCTTGAATTCACAGAGATCCGCCTGTCTTGGCCTCCCGTGTGCAAGGATTTAAAGCATGTGCCACCACTGCCCGGCTTCAGCCTGTTTTCTTATAGAACCCAGGACCCACTTGCCCAGAGGTAGGTCCATTACAATGGGCTGGGCCCTCCCACATCAATCCCTAATTAAGAAATTTCCCTACAGGTTTGCCTATAGCCCGATCTAATGGTAGCATCTCTCAACTGAGGCTCCCTTCTCCCTAGTGATTCTAGCTTGTGTAAAGTTGTCCACGCAGCACAAATATCTTAATCAGTTCTGTGAGGTGTCACTGAAGTATTCTCAGCTGGTACTGCTGAAGAACACTTTACCCTTTTCCACACTGAAATTTGTGAGTGTGTGGTTGTGCTGTGTAATCATTCCTAGTGAATCATCAAAATGCAGTAAAATTATTGAGATATTTATCTGCTCTGTAGGGCAGATAATGTTTTATTCATTTCAGTCCTCCCAAGCTAGGAAAGCACCTGGAGCATTCTAGATATTTAAATGCTTCCAATTAACATTTCTTTATTTTTACTTGTTTCTCTATGACTAATGAGTTTTCCAAACATTTTTAAGATCACATTTAAAAGGTTTTTATCAGATTATTTAGTTCATAAGTTTCTATTGTCTTCATAATAAGGATGATATTGTATAGAAAACCTTAATGTTTAAAAAATTCTTTGACTTATTGGTGTGTGTGTCCACATGGAGGTTAGAAAAGAACCTTTGAGAATTGGTTCTTTTCTTATCTGTTGATAACTCAGGCATCAGGCTTGCCCAGCAGGGACCTGTACTTGCTAAGCTATTCTGCAGGTTCTCCCTTAGCATTTTAAAGGGTGCTTTGGAAAGTTATTATTTTTTATGATCTCATTTGTAATATTTGGGGTCTTATTATTCAGTTATTGAAAATTGTATAATCTGGTTCCAGGTATGGTGCCACATGTCTTTAATCCTAGCATTTGGAAGGCAGAGGCAGAAGGCTCTCTGTAAGTTTGAGGCTGGCCTAGTTTATATAGCATGTTCCAGAACAGTCAGAGATATGAGGAGAGACTCTCTCAAACAACAACAACAAACAAACAACCCCCCCAAACCCAAACCTAACAACCAGACAAAAAATTATGTAGACTAAAAATGACAACAGTAAAATTATGACATTTTTTGAAATATATTATGTTCCTTGACTAAATTTTAAGTTCCTGAGTGACTTATTCAATTTAAGGTATTTGTTCATGGGGGGTGGTGAGGATGTCCATGGGGAACTGGAGAGGTGGCAGTGGTTAAGAGCATTTGTTGCTCTTGCAGAAGACCTGGATTCCGTTCCTGGCACTCACAACATCCATAATTCAAGTTCTAGGGAATCTGGTGTCCTTTTCTGACCTTCTTGGCACTAAGCCCTTATGTGGTGCAAATACATACATGCAGTCAAACAAAGAGCATTAAGTAGTAAGTGGTGGCTTTCACTGTTCTGGAAGACATGTTAACAGCTTCTTGTTGCCAGGTTAGTTTGAATGACCATTAGGAATTGAGTCAAAGCATTTTTCCTACTATTGGTGGTTCACTTTGGTCACAGTCCCTTCCTAGGTAGCCTTCCATTTGCCTTAATCTAGTCTCTGTGGTTGGGAAGGAGGAGTATCTAGTCACAGCACGGTACCAGAGCCAGATATTCAGCAGGTTTGCTGACTGCTGCTTGGTCTCTTCATTCTCTTTTCTTTGGTAGAGGGTTTATAAAAATAGCTGAAACATCACTTTATTGTGTCTCAGGGTTACCTAGAGTGCTATTACACTTAGTCACTTAGTGGGAATGCAACATTGGGGTGTCAGCTGTCATTCTAGGCCTTTTTGTTTTGTTTTGTCTTGACAAAGGGGAGGAAGCTTTTCTTTTGGAGGTGACTTTTTAAATTTTTTTCAATGCTGGTATTGAACCTTACAGTCAGATTCTCTGCAAATGAATTACATTCTCAGTCTATGTGTCACTTTACTGTATTTGTGTGTTTGTCTCTGTGTGTGGGGTGTAGAGAACAGCTTTGAGGAGTTGGTTTTCTTCTTTTATTAGGTGGGGTCTGGGGATGAAGATAATCAGACTTAGCGGCAGATGTCCGTATTGTGCAATCTCTGCAGTCTTAACATGCAATTTATTTTATTTTATTTATTTATTTAATTTAGTTTTTGTTTTTTCAAGACAGGGCTTCTCTGTAGCTTTAGAACTTGTCCTGGAACTAGCTCTTGTAGGCCAGGCTGGACTCGAACTCACAGAGATCTGCCTGCCTCTGCCTCCCAAATGCTGGGATTAAAGGCGTGCGCCACCACCGCCCGGTTTAACATGCACTTTTAAAGTGAGGTGGGATTTCTGTAAATGTGAATGATTAGAATTGCGCCTGGTAAAATATAAAAGAGGAGTTTTTACTTAAACCTCGCTCATTGGTAATAAAGAAGGAATAACTTCCCTTTCAAAAGAAGGAAAAGGAGGTGCTCAGAACCACCGTTCAGCTGCCATGAACTAGTACTGTTAATTTAAGACTATGTTGAATTCACATTAGAAAAATTTGCCACTGTTTTATAAAGTCAGTTTTATACAGAAAATATGCTCTTATTTTTTAGAGGTTGTCATTAATTGATTTGAGGGGCTTGTGAGATTTTTCGGTGGTTGAGAGTACTTGTTGCTCTTAGACTAGGGTGTAAGGGCTAAGAGACCGGCTCTAGCCTCTACCCGGGGTCCCAAAGATGAAATGCCAGTCAGGAGCGAAGGAGGGGTTGAAAAATCTCTATAGTAACTTCATAAACATTCCAAGAGTCATGTTCTTTATTATTCTCTTTTTTTTCTTCGGCCTCTAATTTAATTCTTCTGTCCTAATTGTCTGTAATTTCTTAGCTTTAATTTTCTGTCTCAATTCTAATTTCAATTCCAATTCTGTTACATTCTTTTTCCTCTTCTTCATTTTCCTACATTCTTATTTTTCCTACATTCTTATCCATTTACATTTCTCCTAATTTCTACCAGCTTCTCCCTCCAGCTACTACCTTTCCTCTGGAGGCTTGAAGCCAAAGAAGTAGTTACAAGAGTAGCTCTCATTGGTTCGAAGTACATTCCTAGGCTAAGCTATAAGGGCAGAGCCTTTGCCATGGCAACATAAGGTCCCAAGGCCATTGGAGCAAAACCTCAACTAGACAAGGGGGGCACAGTGCCCAGTGACAACTTTGAGACATAGATCTGTAATAGTAACTGGCAAGTGAAGAACTGACATGCTTTAAGGTTAATGTGAGGTTAGCTTGGGACAGCACTTTCCTATTTGCTGGTAGAGTGAATCCAAGACACATTCTTGTTCTTTATCTCTCTGAGAGCTGTGGCTCAGAGACAAGTTCAGACTTGCTGTAATTCTTGCCTTGGGCATCTGTGAATGTCTTAATAGAGGTCTCTTTGCCTGGACTCTAACACTGACCAACTGTCTGCCAAGGAAGATAATTGCAGGAGGGCAGACTTCTAAGTTTATACTAAGACTGGTTGAGAGAGCAAGGGCATTGACTGTGATTACTTTCTTGCCAGAATCACGTATTGCTGGGAACAGTCATCCAATATACCAATGCATAGGGGATATTGTGCCCAGTAATTGATTAACACACTGTAGTGCTGTGGGAAAACTCTCCAAACTGTAATGTGAGGGAAAGAGCTCTTAACACAAGAAATCTGCAATGAAGACAGGTGACAGGTTATTGTTCTGCTAGATAAGGTGTCTCCCATCAGATGTGCATCTCTGGTGACAGCATCCCTCATTGCTTGTGACATAAGGTCTGTCTCCATGAGATAGGCATCTCTGATGGGCTCGGTGAGCTCTTACTGCATAATTCTGCCGTCCATAGCACCAGGGTTTGAGTCCCAGCACTCACTGACACCTTACACTCATTTATAACTCCAGTTTCAAGGACTAAGCCCCCTTTTTTGACTGCCACGGGCACCAGGCATACACGCAGTGTATTTATGTACATGTAGGCAAAGTATCAGTATATATATAAAATAAAAATAAAACAAATCATTAAAAAAGAGTTGATTTGAAAAGTGTTGCATGACTATAAGATCTGGTCAGAATAATTTTAATATTGCAACTTAAAATTTTCCTCTTTCTTGTCACAAAGCTGTAATCAAGTTGTCAGCTAGAGCTGCAGTCATTTCAGGGCCCACCACAGTTTACAGTTAAAACTTTTTACTGTTGGCAGGATTGTCTTTTGAGGGGGAAGCTCATTAGGGAAACCCAGAGTGTACATAGGAAAAGGCAGTTGTCTGGGGTAGAGCAGGAGTACCAGGGACTAGGACTTAACTGCACTTTTGACAACAGTTTGCACATTATTAGCTGTGAAATATCACTCAAAAAAGTGGACACAGACTGACCTTTATATTTTCACTCAGAATTTGTTGGCAACTGCTCTTACAAGATTCTGTCTTATAAATAAGGCATTAGGGTATGGAAACAGCTTGCAACAATGTTTCTGGCAAGTTTTAATGTCTGAATAGCTTCCATTACTAAGGTAAATGTAATATAATGCCTTGTAGTTATGTATTGGAATGGTATTGATAGTGATTTATGTAGTTAAAATTCAGTGTTTGTGTACATGTGTGAGAGAGACAGAGACAGAGAGACAGTGCTGGAGATGGAATCCAAGGCCTCACGTATAGTAGACAAGCATTCCAACATTGAGCTATAGCCTGCTACCCTTACCTTATCCAGCCTCTTGTTCTGAATGCTGGGCATTGAACCTAGGAGTTTGTGCATTTTAGGCAAGTACTCTACAACTGAACTACATATACCTCCCCACAATGTTCCTTTCCAGATAACTTCCTACTGTGCAGCTCGGAAAGACTTTAGACTCATTGTAGAGTTCAGGGTGGCTCAAACTAATGGTGGTGCCCCTTCTGCCTTGTTTAAGAGCTCTGGATTGCAGGTGTAAACCACCATGCCTGGGCTTTCTATTACTTGAGACATTCTGTTTGTTTAGCCCAGATGAGCTCAAACGCAGGATCCTCCTGCCTCTGCCCCCGGATTATTGTGATTACATGTCCCACTAGCTACTACATTCTTTTTTGTGTATTTGTTTTGTTTTGTTTTGAGGCAGTCTCTCTCTACATCGCTGTGTCTGCCCTGGGACTCATTGTGTAGACCAGGCTGGCCTTGAACTCACAAGGATTGGCCTGCCTCTGCCTTTTAAGTGCTGAGATTAAAGGCATGTACCACTAAATTTTAGCTACTACATTCTAATCTAGCCTTTTTTTTTTTTTAAATTCAGTCTAATTCTGTGAGCTAACTTTTACTGATAAAATGTTTGGCTCTGTTTTGAATACTAAGGAGTAACTTTCGGTTGATGCATGTTATAATTACAAGAGTTCCAACAGACTGATTTTGAGTAGTGCATCCTAATCTCTAGAATTAAAAATAAAATCTGCTTGAAAGCATAGAGCTCATTGGTAAAACACTTGCCTAATGTGTGAGGTACTGGGTTCAAGTCCCATCGCCACACACACTGCAGTAACGGAGTAACAGCAACACAGGAAGATGTGCTTTCTCTGCCAATGTGCAAGACACCCTTCTGGTTATATCAAAATGTTTTGAATATGCCTTAATCCTCTTATTTTTAAAATGTATTTGATTATTTAAGTTTATATGACTTAAGTCTAAACGGAGACAGTATTTTCTTTAAATAAAAATTGGATATTATTTGATTTGGAATGATGTATTCTAGCTCATTCTATTAAGAAAACATATTACATAATTGCTCCTGTAATCTAGATGAATACATGCAAACTCAGTGTGTTGTATGCTGTACAAAGTGACTTGACAGTAAGGGAGAGTCCAGGTACATAAAAATGTTGATATGGGTGACCTTTAAAAATACTAACTTGAATTTAGCATGATGACACATGCCTTTAATCCCAGCACTTGGGAGGCAAAGACAAGAGCATCTCTGAGTTTGAGGCCAGCCTGGTCTACAGAGTTCCAGGACAGCCAGGGCTCCACAGAGAAACCCTGTCTTGAAAACAAACAAAACCTAGTCTTTATATTATAAATTAAAATGGAGCCTGCTGTTTGAGTCAATAACAAAATACATGAAGGTGTTGCTTGAAAAAGATAGACGGTTGGGGAGACACTCAGGTTATATGCCAACAGGCAATATAGTATATCCCATGGTTGTAGTACCCAATTTGAATGGATTAGTCATTTAAAAATGAAATAATTTTCAATTATTGTACTTTAGGCTTAGATTTATAGAAAATGATGTAATTTACCCAGAGAAATGTGCATGTTAAAATTAAATGTGAATCTAGTAAAAATCGTAGCAAAGTACTATCAGATTTTGATATTTGTACCCTGTACTAAATACTGCATAACAGTATTGAAATGTAAGATTTTTATATTCCAAATTTGTTTCTGTGGAGAAATTATTTTATATTATTTAGTCCTATTTAATCTTATACATGAAACAGGAGAAAAGTATACAGTTTCTTTAGTTTATTTCCATGGAATGAAGAATGATGAAGCTGCAAAATCTAAAAGGTGGACTGGTATAGGTAGCTCAGTTGATAGAGTGATTGCCGAGCATTCATGAAGTCCTGGATTAAGTCTTCAGCATGACATAAACTAGGAGTCACAGTACATAGCTATAATTCTCACATTTTGGAGGTGAAGGCAGGCATATCAGAAGTTCAAGCTTAACCTGGGCTATATGAATCCTTGTTTCAAAACGGAATATTAGAAGGATCTGGAAGGTAGGGAATGGATGTTCAATAGTACAATGGTAAAAGTACTGACATACATCTGTATCTAGTGCTACTAGTATAGTATAGGGCTTGAGTCTATCACCGCTGTAGCAAGTTACAGAATGAATGTGTGGAGTTAAAGGCAATAGGACACCCTTACATACATTTGAGGATGAGATAAAATTCTGCCTGGGGGTCTCTTTCCTTTGTGTTTGCCTGTGTACATGACCTTAGGTGTCATTTTCCCTCCCTCCCTCCCTCCCTCCCTCCCTCCCTCCCTCCCCTTCTGGAGCAGAGGACTAACTCAAGGCAAACATTCTAGCACTGAGCTTAATCCCCAGCCCTAGTCTTTTTCTTTCTGAGGCAGGATCTCTCACTGGCTTGGCACTTTCCAAGTAAGCTTGGGTAGCGAGCCATCAACCCCAAGAATCCATCTGTCTCTGCCTCCTTGGCCACCAGGACTCCAAGAGCATACCACCACAGCCAGCTTTTTAAAGGCTAAGACAGGTTCTCACTATATTCCTGGTGTCCTCGGAACTGACTGTGTAAACCAAGCTGGTCTTGAACTCAGAGATCCACCTGACACTGCCTCTAAGTGCTGGGATTAAAGGTTTGCACCACCCTACAGCAACAGTTAGCTTTTTTTTTTTTTTTTTTTTTTTTTACATGGGTTATGCAGTTTGAAACCAGGTCTTTATATTTGTAAGGCAAGCATGCTAACTGCTAAGCCATCTCCCCAGGCCTTTCTTCTTCCTTTTGATTAGAATTTTTCTTTCAATGACAGACATGTTTGTATAAGTACTTAAGGACCAAAAGATAAAAAAACAAAACAAAAACCACTACTACCAACAGAAAACAAGAGTTTGTTATTTTTCAATGACTATAGTACTTTTATGCTTGCTAATAGGAACCCATAGTAATTCTAATCTGAAGTCTCCAATCATGACAGCTGTGTAAATTTTAGTATAAAAGCAACCATGGTGGCCTGATGATCCTAAGAAGTGACAGATTTTGATCAACTGTGTATTGTTTTACTAGTATTACAAAATGATAATGGTGGTTCAATGAAATACAAGCTTCATAGCTGATTTTTTATGTTTTTAAAATACAGCTGCTGTTATAGTGGACATTTAAAAATTCAAATATCTGTATTTTTCTTGTATTTCTGATTTTGCTGAACAGCCAAATACTGTTTTTAATCCATTTTTTCCTTTGGTGAGTACATGTTTAGCTCTGTAGTATGTTTACATCTGTTCCTCCTATAGCACTACATGAGTTAATAATCTCAAATAAAATTTAAAAATCTTCTTATTCTGATAGAGAAGAAAAAACTGGATCACTTACCAGTAACTGGAGTTCTCCTATTGGGTAATCTCCACAGATCCACATTCTTTGAAGCTATTGTGAGTGGCTCGAGGACCAAGGGACCGTTGCAATCCCATTTCAGGAAGGTAAGTGAGTGCCTGCAGCATGTCTCTAGCCTCCTAAGCCCACCCCAGCTTTCTCACGTATGCATCTGTGCTGCATGCCCTCAGTTCCCGTGGATGCGCTTCACGAGGATCCTCGAGATGGACAGAAGGAAGGGGTGGATCTGTGAGGGAAAAGACCCAATAGGATAGCTCAAGTTACTGGTAAGTAATCTGGTTTTCACAAACTTGAGATTTTTTTTCTCTCAAATTTCTTCTCTTTAAGAGGTTAATAGAAAGGAAGTTGTTTTAGATGACATTTTTTGTATGTTATGAAGGCTTTATGGATAATATAGCAAACTATTAATAGATATATGTATAAGTATAAAGTGTTATTTATATAGCTTTCTAAAAAGTATATGTTTTAGGTAAATAGCATAATCTAAAGTAATTTTCAGGAAAGCTACATGTTGAATTGTTTTAGGAATTCATTTACACTATTGCTTTTAGTGAAATACTTGTACTGTAAACTTTTACACATACAAATTTGGTCAGATTGTTTTGGCACAGTGTTTCTGAACAGTAAGAACAGATTTTTTTTTTTTTTTTTGTTTGAGACAGGTGCTCAGTGTATAGACTAGGCTGACTTGGAACTCACAGAGATCTACCTCTCTGTCTTTCAAGTGCTGAGATTAAAAGTCTGTGCCACCATGACTGGCATTAAGTTTTAGTCAATAGCACTTACTCTTTTTCTTTCTTAACTTTTTATACACCAAGCATACTCTGAACCATCGAGCCACATCTCCAATCCTACTACCACCTTTAAAAAAGAGATTTTTATCTTTATTCTTTGTTGTGGAAACTGGCTCTTAGATAGACTAGACTAACTTTAAACTCCCTGGGTAGCTGAAGCTAACCTTGAACTTTTTGGTTCTTCTGCTTCCACCCCTGGAGTGTGAGGATTACAGAAGTGTCCCATCATGCCTGGCTACCAGTGCATATCAAATGACACAGTTTTCAGTGGGCCTTTTGGTTTCAAGGTGCACCTGAAGATGATCTTGGGAATGCTGCAGTGACCTTTCTGTGTCTTTCTCTGTAATTAAGACCCCTGCTGGTATGAAGCACTCTGATTTCATTAAGTTATGGGTTAGAATTCTCTGTCTACACATACACACACACCCCAAACCACACATGGGGCCCAATCTAGAATTCTTTGTCTATACACACACCATACATGAGGTCCAATCCAGAAAATTCTTGGTCTACACACACACACACACACCCCACACACATGAGGTCCAATCCAGAATTCTGTGTCTATACATACACACACACACAAACATACACCACACACATAGGTTCCAATTCAGAATTCTATGTCTACACACACACACACACACACACACACACACACACACACACACACACACGGGGTAGGGGGTCCATCCCAAACCCGAGGCATGCTAGGGAAGTACTCTACTACTGAATTATGTCGCCTACGATTACGGTCTTATTTTTGGTTTTTCTTTTGTTTTGCACTATCCTCTAAGGACATTTTTAGCACATCGAGTCTGAGTAATATACTTTTCTATAGCTGTTTTATAAATTTTCATTTATCTCTGGGTATTTAAAGACATGTTCTAATTCCATTTCATTTTCTTCATGCAGTCTTAATTTCTTCAATTTGGAACTTTGCTCATTGTTTTCACTTGGATAGTTTAAGGTTTTGGCCAGTACTTTTCCATTCTTTTGGAATAATTACCCCATTCTTCTTTCTGTGCTTGAAAGCTGGAGCACTTCTACCCCTTACCAGTCTTTATTGGCTAGCAGTTTTACATTTGTGCTGTTGTACATGAGTGGGTGGTCTGTGGAGGCCAGAGGGCAATCTCTGTCAGTCATTTCTCAAAGTTAATATACCTTGACATTGAGAGACCATGTCTCTCGCAGGGTCTTGGGGCACACTGATTAGGTTAGCATGACTGGCGTGCCCCAGGGCTCTTCCTGTCTGTCTTCCCAGTAATAGACTGACAAGTGTGGGCTGCTCTGCCTGGCTTTTTGTGTGGGTGTTGAGGATTGAACTCAGGACCCCATACTTTTGTGGCAAGCACTTTACCAACTGAGCTATCTCCCCAGTTCCTGGTAGCATCTGTTTTACCTCTGCTTTCTCTGTGACAGAGTGGAAATTTGGTGAATTGTCTTAATTTATGGAATGTGTTTGACAAAGGGCCAGGAGCACATAGTAGCACTCCAGTAGCTAATGTTAGACTATAGATTGAGGTGAATCATTTCTGTGGTTTTAGTTACCTGTGTCACATTGCTTAGCCCTTAAATTTTATTTTATTTTTTAAAATAAGGTCAACCTTTTTATTTATTTATTTATTATGTATACAATATTCTGTCTGTGTGCATGTCTGAAGGCCAGAAGAGGGCACCAGACCTCATTCCAGATGGTTGTGAGCCACCATGTGGTTGCAGGGAATTGAACTCAGGGCCTTTGGAAGAGCAGTCAGTGCTCTTAACCGCTGAGCCATCTCTCCAGCCCCAGCCCTTAAATTTTAACACTGCTGGTGATTATTATGCTTCTGTGTAGCCTAGGCTGACCTTGAAACCACAAAATTCCTGCTTCAACCTCCGAAATGCTGGGATCACAGCTGTGTGCTGTCACATAAAATACCTTTTTAAATACTTAAAAGTTTGTTGGATGTTTTTTGAGATCGATGGTTAAAATTTTACCATAATCTCATGTGATTCCTAAAATCAATAACTAATAAAAATACTCATTGAAAAAAATTATTTTCTACATAAATGTGTGGATTTATTTACCACTTTTTTGTGGATGAAACGTTTATTTATTAGCTGGGTAAGTTCTATGTGACCTATATTTTTCTCTGGAAAACATTTTTTTTTAATCCTGTTACATTGAAATTCTAGCCAGTATAATATTAACTTCTGTGGCACATTAATAAAAGAGTATGTGGCTAGTCAGTGGTGGCACATGCCTTTAATCCCAGCACTTGGAAGGCAGAGGCAGGTGGATCTCTGTGAGTTCGAGGCCAGCCTGGTCTACAGTGCTAGTTCCAGGACAGCCAGGACTACACAAAGAAACCCCATGTTGAAAAACAAAAACCAACACACAGTCAGAGTGAGAATGTGGCCTCTTGTTGTGACATTATTGAATAGCATCAGGCCATGGTTCTGCACTACTTCATGACTGGGTCTTAACGATGGCCACACAGGTCATGAAGAACAGAAGTTGAGGCCCAGATGGCATGGTAGACACCTCATCAAACAGGCTATATTTGTGTGGAACATGATCCAGAGGATGCAAAGCCCCTAGGAAGTGTGCACCAAGGAACTACTAAAAGTATCCAAGGATAAGTGAGCACATAAGTCTGATGGACTTTGCACACTGTTGCCAAGAGGAAACAGGAGATGCTGAGGAACTATTGGCAACCAAGAGAAAGTTCCTGCTAAGAAGGACCCATCACACTTTGTCCCCTCTCTCAAAACAGTTATGCTGCAAAATAGGGAGGGGTAGAGAGAGCGGGGGGGGGGTATCAGGCATGGCAGCACCCCCCCTTTTTTTTTTTAAAAAAAAAAACAACTGATTAAGTCAGTTTATTAAATACTTCAGCATCTGCAATAGTGACTTAACCCTCCACTCCTGGCTCAGTATCGATGGAAGTAATCTGTTTAACAAGCTCGGAAGGACTGTCAAAGTCAATGAGTTGCCTGTGGATTCTCATTTGAAAACAATCCCATGTCTTGGAACCTTAACCACAAGGTGTTTTTCTTGTAGTGATTCTCAGTGTCTTGGTAGGCATGCACACCAGTCCTTTAACTTCCTGATTCTTTTCCTTTGCTCCTCTGATCAAGTCAGCACACCTTCTCCAGCAGTTCACGTTGTGGGCTAGCAAACTTGTAACCCCAGAACTGTGGAGGAATAGGCAGGTAGATTTCTGAGTTTTAGGTTAGCCTGGTCTACATTGGCAGTTTCCCAGCTAGCTAGAGCTATACATACTAACCTTAAACTTTTACTTTTAGTCATAAATTTTTTGATACAGGGTCTCATGTGTATCCCTAATTGAGTTCTGTGTTGGCCAGGCTGCCTGTGAACTCAACATTCATCTGCTTACCTCTGTTTCATGAGTGCTGAGATTAAAGTTGTGTGCCATCATGCCTAGTTTGGCCTCATTCTTTGTAGTTGAAGATGAATACATTTTGATCCTCTACCCTTGACTTCTCAAGTGTTAGCATTACCATCAGCTTCTGCTGACACTCTTAAGCCATATCCCAACTACAGCATTTACACACTCATTCTTACAGCTAGCAGACAGCAGAGATGAGATTCAGAACTGATACTTAAATCTCAGTAGTCCGGCCCCAGGGTTCACTCTGCCCTGTGCTTTCAGTGCTTAGCATATGGAGAAGGCTAGGAATGCAAGGTAAAGGGAGTGGAAGAATGAAGTATATACTGGTGTCATACACCACAGCAAACTTGTGATAATGAACACTTATGGATGGATTTGAGAAGTGAGGGAGATCTTGGAATAGAGCAGAAAGAGAAACTAGCTTTGTAGACAGCATGTTTTCCCCTCTAAAAGTTTATAGTTTATTTTTGAAAAAGAAACACTACAAGGATTGCACTTTTTAGTTCTAATTTTCATTTATCTTCCATATTGGTCTATGGTAGAAAAATAAAGCAACACCCTGCTATATCATTGTAGATTAGCCTAGTTTTGAGACAGCAGCAGGCAGGCACTTGAAGCTCCAGAAAAGAGCTGAGTTGGTTCAGCCTCTCTTTAAATGCTTCAGAGTTTTATAGAGAGGAAGATGGGGCAGGAGATTCACTTCCTGTTTCCATAAAGGTAGATCTACCTTTCTCCTTTCTGTTTCTCTATCCTTGCCTCTTTTCTTCCAAATATAAACTATAGCAGTAACTCACTCATTCTCTGAAGAGTAGTAGTCGATGTCATGATTTGAGGTTTAAGCAGGCAATAACATATCAACAGTGATTTTACTTCCTAGTCTTTTACAAAACAACAAGAATAAATTCTGTAGTGACAAGAGATTGTACTTTATTTGCCATAGTACCTCCAAAACTATTATATATTTTTAATATGTAAGATATAGTCTCACTGTGTATCAAGCTTGCATCAAACTCTGGGTGCAGTCTAAACTAACCTCTACTATGGGATCCTCTTGTTTCATCATCTTGAGTGCATTGATTACAAATGTATGCTACCGTCACTGGCATGGTGTACGTGCCTACTAGAGTCTTAGATGTCTGAACTGGTACAGTTTCATGCTTCACCCTGAAATTAACTAGCACCTCATAGCCAAAGTTCTCTTTAAGCCTTTTGGGACATTTTCTGTTGGTTCCTTTTCTTCTTTTGGTGACTGAGACTAAGGTAGTTTTACTGAGTTTTATATGAATTCCTGACTTGTTTTTTGCCAAAACACTGACGCGTAATATTTCAGTTTATAAGAATTTCTGGTTCTCAAAAATTCATTTCATTTTCACCTTTTCTGAGTTGAATCTGTCTGTCTATCATTTAATTTTTGAGAAAAGGTTCTCCCTACGTAGTTCTGACTGTCCTGGAACTCACTGTGTAGACCAGACTGGTTGTAAACTTACAGAAATCTGCCTGCCTCTTCCTTCCAAGTGCTGGTATTAAAAGCATTTACCACTACATCCAGCTGAACTCATTTGTAAAAATTGTTAGACAATTTTGGGATAGTGGAATTGTTCCTTTGTTAAGAGTCCACTGCCTTTGAACTAGTGCTATGTTGTAAAACTGCCTATATCATATATTTTGATAGTGAAATTAATTTATTTTCTTTTTCTTTTTTTGTTTTTAGAGACAGGGTTTCTCTGTAGCTTTGGAGCCAGTCCTGGAACTCACTCTGTAGACCATGCTGGCCTCGAAGCACAGAGATCCACCTGCCTCTGCCTTCCCTTCTGAGTGCTGGAATTAAAGGCGTGAGCCATCACCGCCTAGCTGTGAAATTGGTTTCTATAGGCCACATTCTTTTCAAGTTGTCAATTGAACCATGAACTATTTCTAGATTATATTAAGGATTATAGTATGAGAGAGAAATGCCTTTCAAATCTATCATTGTGTCTTATAAAAATAATGCTATTATTTCCTGTTCTTATAGATAGCAGAGTCTATTTTTTTTGTTTGTTTTTTTTTTTTTTCCAGCGGGGGTAGGTGGTTCTGTATAACAGAACTTACTCGGTAGACCAGTGTGGCCTTGAACTCACTGCCTGTTGTAAGAGGCTGATTGTTCATTCCTGGCTGCCTAGACTATGAAATAACCACTCAGAAACTGTACTAATTAAATCAGTGCTTGGCGTATTAGCCCTAGCTTCTTATTGGCTACCTCTTACATCTTAATTTAACCCATTTTCATTCGTCTGTGTATCATCGCCACATCACTATGGCTTACCAGCAAGGTTCCTGTGTCTGTCTCTGGTAGGGCTACATGACTTCTCCTTAACTCTGCCGTCTTTCTCCCAGAATTCAATTTAGTTTTCCCCGCCTAGCTCTGTTCTTCCCAGCTGTAGGCCTAAAGAAGTTTTTTTTTTTTTAATTAATCTATGGTAATCACAGCATGCAGAGGGGAATTCCACAACAACTGCCTGCCTCTGCCTCTCAGGTGCTGGGATTAAAGATGTATGGGTGGTAAACGAGAGCTAAAAGATATAAAATCCTCAAAGGAATAAAAGTTACCTAAAAGTTAAAAGCTGGGGGGAGGGTAAATTGAATAAATCTTAGTGAATACTGTTTATCTCATTTTGTGAAGTATAACCTTTAACTTTCAAATAAAGCATAGAGTGATACGAGGTAGCTATAGTTAAGTAAATGTAGTTAAACTTGGCAGCTCTGTCCCATGTGTACATAGTACTTATTTATTCCTGCTGTTAATGTACCTCAGTGTGTGCAGGAAGCCAGCAGTTCACATTGAGTGCCTTCCTCAGTCACTCTCCACCTTGGTTTTTCAAGGATCTCACTGAACCAGCTTATTGGGCCAGCTGGCCCGCAAGACCCAGGTTTCTCCTGTCCACGTTCTAGGTGCTGGGTTACTGGTGTGCACTTCTGCTCCAGGCTTTTCACAGTAGGCCTAGGGATCAAATTCAGGTTCTCCTGCTTACAAGGCCTTCACTTTACTGACTGCACCATCTCCCCAGCTCTATTATTGTTGTTACTATTATTAGGTTTTTTTTTTTTTTTTTTTTTTTTTTTTTTTTTTTTTGGTTTTTCGAGACAGGGTTTCTCTGTGGCTTTGGAGCCTGTCCTGGAACTTGCTCTGTAGACCAGGCTGGTCTCGAACTCACAGAGATCCGCCTGCCTCTGCCTCCCGAGTGCTGGAATTAAAGGCGTGCGCCACCATCGCCCGGCTATTATTAGTTTTTTTTTTTTTTAAGAGAATTGCGAATTCTAATTAAAAAGTTATCTTTATGACAAATTAAAAATCTATAGAAGCCCTTGATCTCATCCAGAGCAGTAATAAATATGGATATGTCCCAAGTTTTTAATTTTAAAAAATCCCATTAAAAATAGTAAAAGATAAGGGCCACAGGCATTAATCTTGCTCCTAAGAGGCAACGAAATCTTCACATTATATTAGAGCATAGGGGTTTTAAGGTTCTTACTTTATCAAGAGTTTATAGCTTAATTCCTACAGTGAACAGGAAAGAATATGACATTAATGGACCAGCTATGGTAAACTGTCCATAGGTAACACTCCTAAGTGGTTTGCCATGCATTCAAGTTCAGGTGATGGTAAATACTTCTGTATTTATACCTATTTTCCTATGTCCTTTTCATCGGAAAGTTCTTTGAATGGAACATAATACTGGAATGTGGTTAGTGCATTTTTTAAAGTTTATACTTTGAGTAGTTCATACATGCATACAGTATATTATGACCATTGTCACCACCTCCTCTCTCCTCCAACTCCTCCTTCATATCCTCTCTTTCTGTCTGTCTATCTGATAACCCAATATGGGGCTATCCTCTGGAGTGTGGGCAGCCTGGCAGGGACCTAACGCAAACTGATTCTCCTTCCCCTGCTAGCCGTCAGCTGCCAAGAGCAAGAGCTGCTTAGTTAGAGGTAGGGGGCTCTTGTGCCTTTCCCTCCACGCTTGGGGACTAATTCTAACACACACAGGTGTCATTCACCTTTCACTTCTTTAAGTGCTATTGCCAGGCTTTAGAGACTTCTCATTTTAGCACCTGGCATTGCTTTGTGTGTGTTTCTTTAAATGAAAGCTACATTTAATGGTACAGTTTCATTCACAAGGCATTAAAGTTTGTCAGTAGCCTACACTTTGTTTAATTACATATTACTAGCTAAGATAATTTCTTCAAATAATTTCTTTCATATTCATGGATTAAACCTCTGCTTACCTGGTTATTCTTCTCATTAACTTAGAACTCTATCTAGCTACAAGTTGTTATTCTGTGCCTGAGTTCTTTAATTTTTGATTTCACTTATAGTAGGACTTAAGAGCATCTATTTTATTTTTTTAGGATTTATTTTTATTATTTTAATTATGTGTATATTTGTGTGTGTGTGTGTGTGTGTGTGTGTGTGTGTGTGTGTGGGGAGAATATGCACATCAATGCAAGTGCCCACAGAGGTTGGAGTGTCCGATTGCCATGGAGGTATAAGTCGCCTAATGTGGGAGCTGGGGCTCAAACTCAGGTCCTCAGGAAGAAGAGTATGTGCTCTTAGCCACAGAGACATCTCTCCAGCCCTAAGAACTTACATTTAATTGCTTGTGTATTTTTTATGCTTTTCACAGTAAAGTGTAAAGGCCCAAACCTCGCCTGTCGCGTTAAAAGCACTGCTTTGCATGCTGTTGTGCTAATGTCATTGTTAGAAGGTCTTGCTAGTCAGAACATCTACTTAAAGTGTGACTGTAAAATAGTGTTTGTGACACGCGAGGCCTGTGAGCTGCTGGACCTTTATTTAGGATCCTACTTGTAACTGTCTCGCACCTAACATGTTCACAATTCCACATAGATTCCCAACCCCACGCCCTCCTACTCTCTGGATAGTCTATTTATTGTTACTCCCTCCGCTGCTAACATTCCAGGGTACGCGGTGAGCATCCCCAGCGATTTCTCTGATCTTACTCTGCTCCTCTCCCTGTCTCCTTTTTGGAGCCAGGTAATTTTTATTTTAATACTATCACATCCAGTTATTTTCCTGGTTAGAACGTCTTAATTTCTTATTCTCATTTGAATAAAATTGTAACTTCTTTGTGTGTCTGATGGGAAGACAGGATGTAATCTGGCTCCTTGATGTCTCTTCAGAAAACGACCATTTACTTTCCCTTCTCAAGCCTCCTGCAGCTCTCCTTCACCCTGTCCCCGCTGATTTCCCTAGGTCTGGAACGTACTCTCCTCCTTGCTTGGTAGGTGTAGTGCTCCATTTCTCTTGAAGTAGTCTTTCTCCCATTGTTTCATTGGGACGATTTTTTGGTAATATCTAATTGATTAATTTATTTACTTTTGAGACAGGGTTTGTCTATGTAGTCCCAGCTGACCTGGAACTGCTATAGTAGACAGGACTGACCTTAAACTCACAGAGCTCTGCCTGCCTTTGCCTCCTGTGCTGGGAATTAAGACATGTGCCATGACATCTGGCATGTTTAAATTTTAGTATGTCATATTTTATACAAAATCTTTGTTCACTGTTACCCTACCTAAGTCTTTCTTACAGTGTTGATGAGATGGGGAAATGAGCGGCATCTTTATGTGCATGGTACTAATGCTTTGTTTACCAGTATATTCCCCTAAGCATATTTATTTAACAAGCAGTGGGTATTCCATAAATAATAAACTTGATCTATAAATTAAATTGTGCCACAGTAGAAGCATCAAAAGGGGAAAAATTGTGAAAAGGAAAAATTAAAGAAAACAAAATCCAGACCTAATGTACACATTAAAACTATCAATGTCCACCATGTGAGCTTAACTATCAGCCAAGGTTCAAACTTGTGCGTTGTATTGCTCCTCTGCTCAGCCTCCAGTGCAGCATTATAGGCACATCATTACACCTACAATCTTCACTTCTAGCTGTTTATTCTATTGTTTAGATGTGATCGATTTTTTTTTGCCTATGTCTGTATGCAATTCATGACTGGTATCTCTGGATGTCAGAAGAAGGTATCAGACTACCTCTAATTGGATAGTTAAGAGCCACCATATGGATGCTGGGCACCAAACTTAGGTCCTTTGGAAGAATAGTAGTACTCTTAACTACTGAGTCAGTCTTCCCTAGCCCCAAATCTTTATTTTTAAAAGGTGAAACATAGGCTATTGTTTCGGTGTACACACTGGCCATGGTGGAAGAAAAGGACCAACTGCTCCAAGTTTTCCTCTAGCCACTGTACATGTGCCATGGCATACATGTACACACACCACCAATAAATAAATAAATGTAAAAAATGTAAATTTTGGAAAAAGATTGAGCATGAAAACATATAGTGTGTAAACTATAGAAATTGAGGAAAAACAGATACAGTTATGGAGTGCTTTCAATATAAGCAGTAATGAAAGACATTTTTAGTCCATGGCATATCAAATGCATAAATAGTAAATATTTGGAGAATCTGAATCATAAAATAGCAGGACTGATAAATAAATATTTTTTTGGGCCATTAACCAGTTTCAAAATCATGACACAGAAACTTATTAGTTTTGAATGCTCAGCCTAGCTTAGACTTGTCTTTTCTGGCTAGCCCTTTTAACTTAACCTGTTAATGTTTATACACCTTTTGCTACAGGGCTTTTTATCTCTTCTTTCTGTATATCTTACTTCCCTGCTGCCTCTGTGTTTGGCTGACTGACAGTAGCTGCCTGGCTTCTAGCCCCAGTGCCTTGCTCATTCTCTTTCTTATTTTTTCTCATTCTTTCTTCTACTTGAGCCTAGATTTCTCCTATTTATTCTGTCTGTCTGCTAGCCCTGCCTGTCCCTCTCCTGCCTAACTCTTGTCCGTTCACCTTTTTATTAGGGCAAAGAAATGCCTTAGGCAGGCAAGGTGAAATAAATGCCACATATCTTAACATAATTAAAGAGACATCTTTACATCATTAAACAGATATAGCTTAAACAAATGTAACACACCTTTACAAGTTAAAGTACTATTCAACAGCATAAACAAATATAATACATCTTTGCATAGTTAGTTAAATATTCCACAATATAGTATACTACAGTAAAGAGAAAATGTGATGTCATTTCAGTTTCCCATAGAATATTTTCAAATATGGACAACACATTGTTATTATAAAGAAAGCTATAAAAGATTTGTGTGTACGTGCGTGCACACGTGTGTGTGTGCACACACAAGCTTGTTCCCATGCATGCATCTGTAAGAGGACAACCTTAGGTATCTCATCCCTTGGGCATTGTCTACCTACTCTTTGTATCTTAGATAGGCTAAGATAACTGTCCAACAAGCCCTGGAGATTTCCCTGTGTCTGACACCCAGTACTGAGATTATGAGTGTTTTTTGCTATGCCTAGCACTTTCTCATGGGATGGAACAGAGGTTGCTGTGTTACTAGTTGACCTGCCTTCTGATCCCTGAAACAGTTTTTAAGTTGGTATGTTATGAACTATATACTCTATGATGAGATTTTCAGTTAATAACAAATGCAAGAGCTAAAAAGCAAACCTTAAAACTGAAATCTGTTTCTGGAATTAAGAAATGTGGGTCCGTAGATGATTCAGTGCGTAAAGGTGCTTGCTGCACAGGCAGGCCTGAGCCAACTGAGTTTGGTCCCTGGATGATCCCACTGTGGAAAGGAGTTCTCTAACCTCCACACACAAATAACCCGTGCACATCTGTACTTAAGCACACACATGATGTGCACACACTCCTCCCGCCACACAGTAAGGATAAAAATGTTTTTAAAAAATTTAACGAAGAAATGTAAAAACTTTTTCCTAGGCTGGGTAAGTAGTTAAGCTGGTAGAATGCTTGGGTTATACAGTTCTAGATTAGATCTCCAGCATCATGGAAACTAGGTGTGGTATGTGAGTACAATTCCAAAACATAGGAGGATTGTAAATCCAAGGTCGTCATCTACTACCTAGCAGGCCATGTTTCTTCGGGGACAGTTGGATAGCTAGTGAATTAGAAAATAAAAGCTCAGATGAAACAAGAAACCCTAAAAAAATCCAATAAAATTAAATATGTAAGTAATTTACAGGGTATAGAATGACAGGAGAAACGTAAGAAGATACAGAAGAAGTAATGAAAGTGTAATTAAATAATGCTAAAGCCTTTTCTTTCACTAGAAAAAAATTATGTGGTGCTGGGGAGATGGCTCAGTCAGTAAAGTGCTTGCCACAAAAATACGAGGACTATAAGCCAAGCAGTGGTGGTGCACGCCTTTAATCCCAGCACAAAGGAGGCAGAGGCAGGTGGATCTCTGAGTTCCAGGCCACCCTGGTCTACATAGTGAGTTCGGGGCTACACAGAGAAACCCTGTCTCAAAAACCTAAATAAATAAATAAATAAATAAATAGGAGGGCCTGAGTTCAGTTACTAGCATCACATAAAAACCAGGCACTGTAGTGCATACTTGGAATCCCAATGTAGAAAGACAGACAACTAAATCTCTAGGGCTGTGGGTTTCCCACCTTCCTAATGCTGTGAGCCTTTATGTTCCTCATGTTGTGGTGACCCCAATCATAAAGTTATTTTCATTGCTAATTCATAACTAATTTGTTGCTGTTACAAGTCATAGTGTAAATATCTGTGTTTTCCAGTGGTCTTAGGTGACCCCTGTAAAAGGGTCATTTGACCACAAGAGGTTGTGACCTTCACATTGAGAACCACTGCTCTAGGACTTGCTGGCCAGCCAGTCTACCCTAACTGGTGAGTTCCAGGTTGCCTGTATCTGAAAGTCGAGGTTTGCAGCTCCTGAGGAGCAACACCTAGATTGCCCTCTATTCTCCACATGCACACACATGCACCCAGTACACATATGCACATGTACACACCTATTTGTGTACACATAAGACCAGACAAGTTTTCTTAGCTATAGTTTGAAGGTGCTATAAGCAGAATCAGGGCTACAAAAAGAAAGTAGCATCAATGTGGATGATGATGATAATGTTTATCAGGGAATAGTTGGCATAGCTAGTAAATTAGAAAATATAAGTTCAGTGTGATGGCACATATCTAAATCCCAGTACTCAGGAGGCATGATTAGGAAAGATTGTGAATTCAAGGCCCGCCTGAGTCATATAAGAATATTCTGTCTCCCAGAAGGATGGGAGGCAAGGAGAATGGATGTGTGTGTGTGTGTAAATATGAATTACTCAAAATTACCCTACAAAAGACTGAAACCCTCAACCTGTCAGGCCCATATAGTTTTGTGAGCAACCTCTTTTTTTTTTTTTTTTTTTTTTTCCAAGACAGGGTTTCTCTGTAGCTTTGGTGCCTGTCCTGGAACTAGCTCTTGTAGACCAGGCTGGCCTCGAACTCCCAGAGATCTGCCTGCCTCTGCCTCCCGAGTGCTGGGATTAAAGGCGTGCTCCACCACCCGGCTGTGAGCAACCTCTTTAAAATTTTTTTTCAGAACTTATAGCTGTCCCTGCTGGTGGGGGGGGAGTGTGAGTGAGCCGGAGAGTGGGAGAGAGCCCCACAGCCTGTCTTGCAGTGGCATGGGTGAGGGAGAGATACTCCCCTTACCCCTCACCCCATATTGCAGGGCAGAAATGCTGGTTTCCAGGTTCAGGAGACTGGGAGAACTGATGCTGTACCTTGCCTGGGCAGAACAGTAGAGCTGGCCCTGGGGGTGTGAGAGCTAGAGAACTGGCTCTGTTCCTTGCTGTCTGCTGCGTTGGGTGAGCTAGTGGGGCAGTGCTGGCGAGCTCACCCAGGTGGTGATGATGAGGGAATGCTGGCAGGCTGACCAACCCAACTACCACTCAGGCCCAGAAACAGAACTACAAGGTAACCCACCTCATCTGTGAACTGCTGGAGCATGTGAAGGGGCTGAACCTGCAGATCCAAAGCCACAGAATCTCCATGATACAGGATACTCAAAAGGCGTCCCAGTGAAGGCCCAGTATTGATAGTGTAGCAAAAGCCTGAGGCCTCGAACCAGACCAATGACTCATTTAAATGGACACTTACAAATAAAGATGTATGGACTAAAGGGTAGACTGTGTGATTCACAGGGTTAACTACAGCTTTCATGCCAAGATTGTTTGTTTGTTTTGTTTTTACTTTTATTTTTTTTGTGTGTGGGAGGTTGCAAGGGCAGAGGGCAGAATCAAGGGGAAGCGGGGGGGGGGGGGGGATGAGTGGATCTGGATGCATGATGTGAAATCCACAAAGAATCAATAAAAAGTTAATTTTTTCACAGCAATATTTGGTAAATAATCTGACTGGGAAGAAAGACAAAGTTGAAATTTCCTATTGGTTTTCTAACATTTTAATATCCTATGTTAAAGTTGCCTTGGAGACTAAACAAGTTAATATGACTATACTACTTAGAATATGCCTGGGATCCAGAAATAACTCAATAAATATTAGTGCCACAGAAGTAACAGCAATAGAGCAGACACAGTACACATAGAACATTTAAGCTGTGCTGTGTCTAACAGAATATTCTAGGACTGCCAGTATAAAGTAAAATATTTTAAATACAATTTGTATATTAGTAAGTAAAGATTACAGGTTTTGAAATGATTTAGTTAAGTTGGACATTGATTCTGGGGGGAGGAAAGCTAGCTTAATAATGTGTTAACAAAATTAAAACTACATGAATACAGTCAAGAATGAATTCATGGGCATATAGTAGAGATTAAATGAAGGAAATGCTCTTATCCTATTATTTTAACTATGATGAATATGCTGAAGTCGCAGAAACCAAAGAAGTGTGATACAGAAGAAAGTCTGACACTTTGATATAACGTATAGGGCTCTGGTGGGACTTTCAGTAACTCGTGTTTAAGAATAACTTGCCTTGTTGAAGTCATACCCAGTATGGTAACTCTCATCTGGTGGTGTCATAGTCCTCTTCAGTTAGTCTAATAGGGGAGCCAGGACACAGCTGTTGTGGTCGTAAGGGGCTAGGGAGCTTCTTGAACTCTGCACCTTCCTTTCCTTCCCCCAGTCAGAAAGCTCCAGGCAGCTTTTTAAGCCACTGTCCTTTGCTATCCAGTTTTCCCTGTCACAGTTGATAGCACTAGCGTACAAGAATTGCTTCATAAGATAACAGGCACTGCTGGCATTTGGGAGGCAGAAACAGGAGGATGTCTGTGAGTTTGAGGCCAACTTGATGTGATAGCAAAATTGGTCTACAGAGCAAGTTCCAGGATGGCCAGGGCTACCCTGCCTTGAAAGACAAAAAACAAACAACAAAACAAGCATACAAAGAAATAACCAAGCCAACCTGGCACCAATGTGGTGAGATTTTCTTTGTTTTTTGGCACTTTTCCTTTCTTTCTTTCTTTCTTTCTTTCTTTTTTTTTTTTGCTTGTTCTTTCATATATTTTATATATACATACATACATACGGAATGCTTGTATGTGTGTATATGTATTTGTATGTCTAAGTTATACATGTATGGTTGTGCGTGGAAATGTGATGCATGTGTATGGAGGTTATTATTGAAGTTGTTACTGTTTCCTTTTTGTTCTCTACTTTATTTTGGGGGGAGGGGACAGAATCCCCTCTCTGATCCTGGAGATTTCTCTGACTTTGACTAATCTAGCCATCCAGCTTGTCCTGGGCATCCCCATTCTCTCCCTCCCAAGTGCTAGGATTGCAGGCACCTGCCACACCTGTCTGGCTTTTGTGTGGGTTCTGGGTATCCAAATTGTGGTCCTTAGGTTTTCATGGCAAGCAGTTTACTCACTGAGCATGTATCCCAACTCATTAGTTCTTCCAGATTATGGTAGACATAAAGTTATAAGTAGCTTGAAGGGTTCAAGTGGTTGATGGGTGACTAAAGTTGCCAGAGGCAGATATACTGAGAAGTGGTGACTGACAAGGCAGGCGACAGAACCATCAGCTGGAATGACACAGCCTTCTGAAAGTGCTATTTTAAGTCTGGGCAGATGAGTCCAGAGAGACTTGTGTGAGGTTCCAAACAGTGGTTGTGAGTCATCAGAAGCCCACGGCATTATGGATGTAGAAGGATGAGCTTTAGAATTTGGCAGACCTGGAGTTTATTGAGACTTGGAAAGTGATCGTAATACGTTTCTTCACACACAACAGAATTTAAAAGTCAGTGGATAAAGGTAAAAAACTTCATATAATCTGTTGCATTGCTCACTTAAGGTAGTGGTTCTCAACCTGTGGGTCACCACCCTTTAGGTTCACATATTGAATATTACAGTTCATAACAGTAGCAAAATTATAGTTATGAAGTAGCAATAAAATTATTTTATGGTTGGGGGTCACCATAGCATGAGGAACTGGTATTAAAGGGTCGCAGCATTAGGAAGATTGCCTTAAGGTATCCTTAAAATTAATAGCATTTATGTAATTAAGGCAGTGAAGCAAAAAGATATTTAGTCGAATAGAGAATCAGTTTTATCTAAATGTTTCATTTATCTCTAACTGAAATCTTATTCTGTATTAATTAAAAATTTATTTATAGAGTTACAGCAGGTCAACCTTGCAGATATAGAGTAGATTTGAAGTATATTTCCCTTCCTGTTCTGCCATCTCTTCTTTCTCTTCCCCTTCTCACTTCTGTCACCCCCACTAGTCTTGTTTCTCCTGACAGCTTTGCTACCTCTTTTTATGTCATCTATACATTTATGGCTTCAGTTACATTTAACTTCTGATTGTTAGTAAAAGCACACTGTATGTAATTAGATAATGTACTATCAAGTGTATAGTCCTTACATGCAAAAATATTCTCATACGTTCCCCTTGCATCTGTACATAGTGATAGCTGCTTTGTGTAAGATAGTGAAGTGTCAAATTTAAATTTATCACCAGTTTCCTAATATATTCCAGGTAGTCTAATTTACTTTGAATCTGTCAAAGGTCTCAAGTTGCTCATGCCCCCTGGCTGGTTAATTCATTGCTGTTCCATATTTATGCATTTGTTAGCTTAAACCAAACATTTATATTTTCGGGCTCTTTGCTAAAATAAGTTTTGTTAGCAGAAGATTATAGATAGGATGCAAGAAATTTGCTTAAAACCACAACTTCCTTTCATCATCCAATGTCGGAGTAGCTTAACTTGACAAAAGCCCTGGTGGTTTTTCACTGGCTTTGGAAAGGGAAGCCCAGACTTGTTTGAACTGGGCATACACAGACATACACACACACACACACATGTAAATAAAAATAAATCTAAAAAAAAACTCCAAAGCTTTTCCATCTGATGTAAAAATGTTACATATAATTTTTTTGTTATGTAATACTTTATATGGCACCATGTTTTAGTTATATGTAGATGCATATTAACAGATAGACCTCACCTTATAAAGGCTTGACTTAATAGTTTTTTGACATGTTGTGGGTTTATCTTCTGCAACTGCATTGTATTTGGCATACTATTTGTGTTTTAATAAATAAAGCTTGACTGAAGATCAGAGGGCAAAACAGCCTTACTAGTCAGTCATACAGGCCAGGGAGTGATGGCACACACCTTTAATCCTAGGAATAAGACAGAGGCAGACGACTCTCTCTGAATTCAAGGTCACCCTGGGCTACACCAGACTGAATCTGTCTAAAAGAGAAACAGAGCTCACACAAAGGTGATACTAGTACTTGGGATCCCACACCTTTACTCCCAGCACTAGGGAGGTGGAGACAGGAGCAGTGTGGCTGGGCAGAGAGAGGAATATAAAGGGAAGAGACAGTGGAGTGTGGAGTCAGGTTGGTGGAGAGCATTGAAGGGTTGCTTTTGTTTGTCTGACCCTTGGAAAAAGCTCTCTAGTGTTTGCATTGCTCTGCTGTTCTGTTCTTCAGGTTGAACCCCAATATCTGTCTCTGGGTTTTTATTATTCACACTTCACATCGTAGTTGTGAGCACTTTTTTGAACATATGGACATGTATATGCATGTCTAGCCCCACAGCCAAGCTGGGACGTTATTGCTGTAGAAAAGCAGGGGTCAGGCACCTTAAAAGTTCTTGTTTCCATCCTGTTCCCAGTACCGTTGCGTTGACAGTAGTGAGGATTTTAAGTGGACTGTTTTCTAATTATTCATTATAAAACATTTCAAATTATGTATAAAATAGAATAATTAAACATCTTAATATAGATTAATTTGTGAAAAATAATATCCTGTCCTCAGAATCCAATCCAGGCTCCAGACCTCTTACTCAGTCAGGTGCAGCTTCCCACAGCTTGACTCCCCAGCCTTTCCTGCAGCCTATTTCCTCAGCTAGCTGCACACAGACTTTCCTGAAAGTGCTTTAGACACTCCACATACCTTTTTCACATGGTAGCTTCCTCTGATTTAACTGCCCTGCTTTTCAGCTTTGTCTGTTGAAACTCTGCCCATGGCTAGTTTGGAAACCCTCTTTTCAGGAACACCTTTCTTGGTACATTTCTTCTTCGCTTTTTAGGTGTTGAGGTGTTATTTATGTTTTTTTCCCTTTCATATTTATTCAGCAAATACTTGGGCATATGCTATGTTAGAAATCAATACTGGATTTCTTCTGTTTCTTCTAAATCACGCTCACTGATGCTAAAAACCACACCATCTTCATTAGTCCCTCTTCATTTTAGCATAGTATTTTGCATGTAAAAGCCTTAAGTTGAATTGTGATCTCAACAGTTGAACCTCATTTTTAAAAGTAGATTAAAACATAATATACATGGCTGTTCTTTTAATTTCTAAAAGTAAAATATGTTAAATACTTAATAGGGCCAGTGAGACTGCTCTGCAGGTAGGGTCTTCTAAGACAATCCGTAGTTGGCCCCTAGGATCCATACTGTTGTGAGAGGTTATACTCTTCTGGCTTTTTTGGGGGGCCCACCACCCAGCTCCTAAATAAATCATACACAGAAGTTTGTTCTTAGTAATGAATGCCTGGCCTTAGCTTGGCTTGTTTCTTGCCAGCTTTTCTTCACTTAAACTATCCCAGCTATCTTTTGCCCCAGGACTTTTATCTTTCTCTATTTCTGTATGCTTTTCTTTATTTCTTTCTCTGTGGCCTGTTATACAGATGGGTGACTGAAGCCTGATGTCCTCCTTTCCTTGTTCTCTTGCTCCTTCTCTTCCTTGTTTCTCCTTCTATTTATCCTCTCTGCCTGCCAGCCCTGCTTATCCTTGCTCCTGCCTTGCTATTGGCCATTCAACGTTTTGTTAGCCCATCAGGTGTATTATACAGGCAAAGAACCACAGCTTCACGGAGTTAAGCAAATGCAGCATAAACAAGAGTAACACACCTTACAATAATACTGCCCTACAATACGATAAAAGAAGAGAACTTTAGTTGTCCTGTGACCTTCACGGGCACCATGGCATGTGCACAAACACACACAAAACAGTAAGACAGAATTAAAAGTTAAATGATTTAGAACTCACAGAGATCCGCCTGCCTCTGCCTCCGGAGTGCTGGGATTAAAGGCGTGTGCCATCACCACCTGGCTCTAAAATGCTGTTGAATACCTTTGGTTTCTTCTGCCAACGTCTACATGTCAGAGCGAGTGACCCAAGTGCACTGAAGAGCTGTGTTCTCATTGCTCTATCTTTCTTTTTAAAAATTTATTTACTTTTATGTGCATTGATATGTTGCCTACAGGTAAGTCTGTGTGAGAGTGTTAGATCTTGAAGTTACAGACAGTTGTTAGCTGCTGTGTGGGTGCTGAGATTTGAACCCAGGTCCCGTGGAGAGTAGCCAGTATCCTTAACCGTTGAGCCATCTCTCCAGCCCCCTGCTTTTTGTTTCTGTTGTGTTCCCTCTCCCACATTAGGAAGTATTGCTTTTTTATTGATTTGTTTTATTTTGTTTTTCGAGACAGGGTTTCTCTGTGTAATAGCCCTGGCTGTCTTGGAACTTGCTTCGTAGACTATGCTGTCCTCGAATTCACAGAGATCCTCCCGTCTTCACCTTCCAAGTGCCGGGATTAAAGGCATGTACACTGCCCTGACTCATTCAGATCTTTTTAGTAAACAGATTTATAATTACTTTTTGCAACAAATTCCTTTAGAATATTTATTTTCCCATTTTCGGTTAATCTGCCTAGTTTTTAACTGTTCTTTCAGGCTCTAACTTATTTTGAGGCTATAGTTATTGTATGCTGAGGTCAGTTATGGTGGTCCATGCCTGTAACCCAATCCCTTAAGAGATCGATCACTAGTTCCAGGTTATTCAGTTTCGTCAGATCCTGGGGAGGAAGGATGGGGTGGGGAAGAAATCAGGAAAGAAGATGCTGAGACTACGTTCATCTAATGGCATGACCTCTGGGGCATCTCCTTCCAAGATGGCTCGCACACCTTGACTTTGTTGCTAGGACTGCCTCAAGTCCTTGCCATGTGTGCATCTCCATAAGGCTGATAAGTAAGTCTCTTTAGATGTAGCAGCTGGCTCTCAAGAGCAAGTGATCCAGATAAATAAGACAGAAGTGACCCAGACTTACAAGTCCCACTTGACCATGTCTTTAGTAATTTGACAGTTTGAGCTGTTTTAAGGTGGAGGTAGTGTACAATGGTGGGAATGGCATCAGGCTGAGCTCACTGTTTTAGAGGGAATGAAGTCAGAGAAATGTAAACAGCAGTTTCCTGACACCCACTGTGCAGCTGGGAAGCCAGGTTAGAGTAAGGTGGAGAAGACAAAGAGCTCTTGTGTTTTTTCTAACCAGGACTTTGGAAGAT
The DNA here is from genome assembly GCF_014885135.2 of Alexandromys fortis. NCBI lineage: Eukaryota > Metazoa > Chordata > Mammalia > Rodentia > Cricetidae > Alexandromys > Alexandromys fortis. The sequence goes on from NW_026067901.1 coordinate 5,176,591, forward strand.
AGCATTGCCATGTTGTTAAAAAAGGAGACTAAGTACTCTTGGGGGTCCTGGGACCTCAGTCAGTTTTTGGTACTGCTTGAACACATTTTCTCTGAAGCTTTCATGGACTCGATTGCCTGAAAACCCAGGGTAACATTCAAGAACAATTGTTTATTTAATGTTTGTTAATGTGTGTTGTAAGACAGCATATGAAATATATGTTTTTAAGCTGCACATAATTTTTATTTAATTTTTTCATACAGTATATTTTCATGATGTTTTCCCTTTCCTTAACTTAACATGCACCTCCTCCCCAACAAAACAAAGAAACCCTGGAGTTCATTCTGTGTTGACCAAATACTCCTGGGCATTGGAGGTTTTAGTGGTGGCAGAAGATGTCTTGTTGGGACATTGTTTCCACCATTGTATGATGGATGGCTACATTTAGGATCCTTTCATATACGTATATATTTTAGGAACATACACAGTTTTCAAAAGGTTTTTAGTGTTAGTTGTCCCTCCACATGTTCCTTCCTTTACCCTGCTCTCACCCCCCCCCCCCCCCCCCCCCCCCGTTTAATCCTCCTGTTCTAGTTCTTCCTTGTCTCACAATAACCCTGTGCTATTTCCTCTTTCTTATAAAATCCTCTCTCTCTGCCCCTTACTGTGCACCCAACCTCTGTGGTTATTTGGATTATAATACACATACAAAAAGTTTAAAAGCTAAAATCCACATATAAGAGAAACCATGCAAATTCTAGGCAGCTCACTTCGGTGTCAAACTGTTGGACATTATACTATTGTACCCCAGGTATCTCAGGCTTCTGGTATCCTTGGAACATACTGGATATGGAAGTATGTTCACATTCTGATTAAGTAAAAAAAAATGCATTTAAGTCAAAATTACAGGAAACCAGGTCTGGGGAAGTAGTGCTGCTTTTTATTCTGTTCTTTGTAGAGCTCATTTTAGAGAACCTTAAAAGATGTAGCCTTTAGGACTCCCTTTCAGGGTTCAATAAAAGATGCCACAAATAGCTAAAGGAGGTCTGAAGACCTGAGGGTAAAGAAGTCTACTCACAACAGGTTCCATCTATCCGTAGTTCTTTATTCCTCTCTCTTCAATCATCATTTTCATAGTTCTTTCTTGTTGTCCCTTGTTCTACGTTGTTTTTAGTTCTACATCCTTCTTCCTTGTCCTCCTCATTACAAATGTTCCCAGTCATATATACCCTTAAAATCTGCATTTCTCCAGCCCTAGCAGGTTTCAGGACTGGAATTCTTTTGCCCCACAGGAAATCAGATAAGGGTTCTCTGTCTGTCTCTCTGTCTCTGTCACTCTCATGCGTGCGCGTGCGCACACACCTGTGGGAGTGGCTAGTGCACGTCCAGTGAACTCCTTAATGGAGAAAGTTAAGAAGAGGGATTAAGTCATCAGGGAACTCTGCAGGGGAAGGTTAGTATGCTATGCTACATTTTTAGGTAGTAGATAAAAGGTTTATTTTCCGTAAAATTATGAATAGGGCACAGATTGTTTAAATCAATGCGCTGCTGCTTTTCTCCCAGCAAGCATAGGATCAGTTAACCAAGCAGCCTACAAAAACAGTCAGGGAGAAACTGATGACTCTTGATCAGGTAGCACATATACCAGACACTGCATTTCCGTGGGCCTGGGTTTGGAGTTAGACTTACTGCTCTAAATGGTAGAAACAAAGAAGGGATTCAGGCCTCTGAATTGTTAATTCTGTCCTATACTGTTATCAGCTGTTCTGGTTATGGGATAAAAACAGCAGCAGCTTGGGAAGGTAGTAATTCTATGTCCTTGGAGATCTGTGAAAATCTTAAATGGGATGCACTTTGCCTGAACCCTAAACTCTGACCAAATGCCTGCTGATAAAGATAATTTCAGGAAGGCAGATCTCTGTGCTTCCCTAGGAGAGAGGAACAAGGCCTGGCCAACTAGCAGTTCTGAACTGTGGGAATTAATTTTCAAGTATGTTACAGAAAGGGAGTTAGCTACAGCGAAAAATCTGCAGCAAAGGACAGCCACTTAATCACAAAGCAGGCACACCAAAAGCCTTGCCTTTTGTTTTAGCATTTAGCAGATCCCTTGGTTTTGATAAGTCACTCGTGAAAAGATGGCTTGAGCAATTACTGTACAATATTGTGGCTTGTAGCAGCTCATGAGTTTGAACTATAGATCGCATCTTCATTTAGCATATTTCTTTTCCTAATTTCTGCACTGTATTTTCTGAGTTGTCTAATTAAAACTATAGGTTTCTGAATTGATAACAGTAACAAACTTTTCAGATAATCCTTGCTATTTAGGTTGAAATTGGTCTAGAAATGAAGAGTAATGTCTAATTGAGGGGTGTTTTTTTATTGTAGTCTCATACATTATGTATATGTATGTTTGTGAGTGTGTTTCTGTGTTTGTATGTGTGTATTGCCTACATGTATATCTTTGCACCACCTGAATGTCTGGTGCCCTTGGCAGCAAGAAGGAGGCATTGGATCTCCTGGGATTGGTGGTTATAGACTTCCCCTATCACTGAGTTGTTAACTAGGTTTCTGTTACCAGCTATGGTATTCTACCTCTTGTTGAGTGGTCTGTAAGTCCAAGTAGAGAGCTGTTGGTTACTGCCAATGTATGCATGCCACTATTTGACCCTGTTATTTAGGGTTATCATGGCATGCTGGTCATTGTGGGTCATAGGTGTTGTAACTGGGTAGGGCTGTTGGTTGCTTCCCTCCTTTGGAAGCTTGTATGGCACCTTTAGGAAGGAGGCATTTAGGTTCCAGAAGGAGGCATTTAGGTCGGTTCCAGCAGAGATCTCTGTGGCAGAGATACATTTTGAAAGGCATGAGTCTTTTGAAACCTCTAAGTTTCCCCCATCCCCCATTGACACCGTGGCAAACAACAGATCCCAGGTTTATGTTAGAGATAAAGATTCCTTCTGAGTGGGATGGCGCCTGGGAGCAACCTAATGACTATCTGCCCTGACCACTGTAGGAGCCTTTCTTTTTTAAAGACAGTCTCACTAAGTACAGACTGTCCTTGAATTCTAGATCCTCCTGCCTCTGCCTCCCACATACTGGAGTTTAGCCATACAAAACTGTGCCATTCCAAGCAATATGTTTTGGTTTTTGTTGGATACAAAATGATTAGACATATTAGACCAAATTTTAATAAGAGATGGAGAATAGTTTTCTCTATAGGAAAAATAGGTGAAACTGAGTAGCTTAGCCTTCCCAAAGCGGAATATAAGCTGGAAACAACACAAATGTCAAATATTCTTTCTTATCACGACATAATAGGGTTAAATAACCATGTTTTGAGAGAACGGTTTTTTTTGAAAAGGGAATAACAGAAGACTCAGAATTAAAGGACTGTTTCATTCATCCGTCAGGCTTATTAAGTGCCTGTTTGTCTCTCAGTTTAGTACCATTATTTTGAAAATTTAATGAGCTTGTGGGCATGTATAAACTTATTGTGATGATTTGAATAAGAATGACCCATATAGGCTCATATAGTTGAATGTTTAGTTACCAGGAGTGGCACTATTTGAGAAGGATTAGGGGTTTTGACCTTGTTGGAGTAGGTGTGTTCTTGGTGGAGGAGGTGTGTTCTTGGTGGAGGAGGTGTGTTCTTGGTGGAGGAGGTGTGTTCTTGGTGGAGGAGGTGTGTTGCTGGGAGTGAACTTTGAGGCTTCAAAACCTTATGTCAAACTCATTCTCTCTTCCTCCTTTGCCTCTGTGTGCGCCATCCTGCCACCTCTGCACCAGGAGGCAACTCTCAACTACTGCCCGGGTGCCATGCTTACAACCATGATGTTGGGCTAACCCTATGGAACTGTAAACAAGCCCCCAGTTAAGTATGTTCACCTTGGTTATGGTGTCTTTTCACAGCAATAGAACTTACTTAACAAGGTCCTCACTGTTGAGGCAGAATCTCCCTGTGTAAACTAGATGAACATCAGACTCACTGGGTAGCTCAGTTCAGCACATGGTGTGCCCGGGTTACAGGTGGGTGCCATCATACCTGTCTCGATTTTCATAGCCACAACTATAAAATTTAACACAGGTTTAAGTGTGTGACATTTCATTTTATAACCAATTCCACTAAAATGTTACTTTTCTTTTTGTAACAAAACAGTTGAGGAAGTAACTTGAAGAAGAAAATAGTTACTTTGAAGGTACCTGTGAAGGCAGAAAATGTGGTTGAGTGTGGTTCTAGTCATTGTAGGAGCATGATGTCTGGTCACTGCATCTATAGCCAAAGAGAGAGATGAATTCTGGTGCACAGTGTGCTTTCTATCCTGCTTGCTTTTATTCATTTTATCCCATTGGTGGGATCTCTATCTTTGTTCACCCTCTTTGGAAACAACCTCAGATATGTTTAGACATGTCTCCAGAGTGATTCTGAATAGAATAAAGTTGCAGTTGTTACTAACGAGTACTTCTATAGGAAAGGCTATCAAAACTGAAATAAAACACCTTTTAAGGAATGACTAGTAGCTTACAAGAAGTGTACTACAAGAAAGGAATCTGAAAGAGGATGTATGTCATACCAAGTAATTAAAGAATTCAGTGACACCAATGTCCTATTCCTGTTGCTTGATCCTACAGAAAGATAACTTGTTTTGGGGATATGTCTCAGTGGTAGAGCACTTGTCTGGCAGGCAGAGATCCTAAATTTAATCCCCTGCACTGCAAACAAACAAAAGAACAAACCAGAAGAGGGTCCTGTTTGATGATGTAGTAATCATTTGGCTGATAATAGATTCCACATTACCTTAAATTGCAGTTGATCACAGAACAAAAGTAGTATAAAATTGCTAGTCCCATGCCCCGCCCAAGAGTTTTTGGGACCGATGGAGATCTTTTTCTGGATAGCAAATTGTAAGGTCCAATATGATATCAGGTTATGAACAAGTAGAGTTTGAGAAGATGCTCCTAGTAGACAGGTACACAGATATATTCATCCAGAGTGTCAGAAAAAGAGGATGTAGAATCACTGTGTAATATTTGTTTCTGATTGGTAATTGAAGCTATAGACATACATGCAATTGCTCTTTGAACTTGTCTACATGAAAGGAGAAGTTAAAGACACAGAGATAAGTACACTATTTACTGAAGAAGATAGTAAGAAGAAAAAAATGTGAGGCAGGGACTGGAAAAATAGCTTAAGAGCACTTGTTAGATTTGCAGAATATCAAGGTTCAATTCCCTGTATCTACACAGTGGCTCACAACCAACCATAACCCTGTTTCTAGGCAATCCAGCAGGCATGTACTTAAACCATGTTCATGCATACAATCTAAGCATTCATAAACATAAATGTAAAATGAACATGTCTTTAAAAAAGAATGTGAGTCTTCAAGGACATGTGCTCAACTGTGTTCATAGCAGCAGTATTTGTCATAGCCAGAACCTGGAAACAACCTAAATGTCCCTCAACCAAAGAGTGGATAAGGAAAATGTTGTACATTTACACAATGGAGTACTACACTGTGGGAAAAAAATGACATCTTGAAATTTGTGGGCAAATGGGGTGGATCTAGAAAACATCTTATTGAGTGAGGTAACCCAGACCCAGAAAGACAATTATCACATGTACTCACTCATAAGTAAGTAGTTTTTAGACATTAAAAGCAAAGAAAACCAGCCTACAAATCACAATCCCAGAGAGCATAGACAACAAAGAGGACCCTAAGAGAGACATACATGGTTCTAATATACATGGGAAATAGAAAAAGACAAGATCTGAGTAAATTGGGAGCGTGAGGATCATGGGAGAGGGTAGAAGTTGGGGGTGGAGAAGGGAGGGAAGTGGAGAAAATATATAGATCAATAAAAACAAAGAAAGAATATGAGTCTAGTAGTTATGGTAAAAGAGTTAATAACTGCAGCCATACTCTTTGTACATAAAAGATAAATCTCAAGATTCTCTCCCACTGGATACCTAGTTAGTACCAAACCCTCTATGCACTGTTCAGTGTTTGTGTGTGTGTACATGTACATGTATGTGCACACAGAAAGTGCCACTCTGATAAAGTTTAATTTATAATTAGGCAAAATAAGAGATTAATAGTAATAATAGATGAGTTTTATATGGTGAAATAAAAGCAATATGAATATGATCTCAAAATACTTTGTTTCTGGAGTTTTTAATGTAATATTTTGAGCTTTGCCTGAACTTAACCATGGACAATGAGGGACAATTGTGATACTATAGTGTCTCAATTCACAGAGAGCTAATATGATAAAGGATGAAAGGTGTGCTTTGCTTTTGGTTTGTTTGACAATTTTAGTATGTATAATTTATGTGGTAGAAGTAAAATTTAAAATATTATAGTTATCTGAGAGTAGAGTAGCTGAAATGTATTTTGGGAGTCCAGTGTTTGGCAAGGGTACACAGGCTGTAGATTCAGTCCTGGGGACTGCTAAAATCAATAAACAAATAGGCAAATAAAAGTTGAAATTTGAGAGTTACAATGAGAGAGATAACTGCTTTATAGCCTCAGAAATGTTAACAATTTTACTAGTGGCTGGGTGTAGCTCGGTGCAGTGTTTCCCATCATGCACAGAGCCCTGGGTTCAGTTTTCAGGAAAAAAATAATAGAGAAAAGGAAAATGAATTCTTTTTTAATTAATTAATTTATTTTTGAAAAATAATCTTTTCTCATTTTACATACCTATTCCAGTTCCCACCCCCTCCCCTCCTTTCCCCCACCTCATTCACCATCTACTCTTCAGAGAGGGTATGTCTTGCCATGGGGAGTCAACGAAGTCTGATACATTACTGTGACCCAGGACCAAGGCCCTCCCCCCATATCTAGATTGAGCAAGGTATCCCTCCACAAAGAATGGGTTCCAAAAAGTCAGTTCAAGTACTAGGGATAAATCCTGGTCCTACTGGCAGTGGTCCCACAAACTGCCCAAGCCACACAACTGTCCCCCACTTTCAGAGGGCTTAGTGTAGTCCTATGCAGGTTCCTCTACTATCAGTTTGCAGTCAGTGAGCTCCACTAGCTTAGGTCAGCTGTTTCTGGGGTATCCCCATCATGGTCTTGACCCCTTTGCTCATATTACTGCTTCTCCTTCTCTTTGAATAGATCCACAGCTAAGCCGAGCTTCCAGAGACCAATCGAGAATGAATTTTTACATTTCAGTGTGTGTGTGTGTGTGTGCGCATATGTAAGCAGCATGAATGTGTGCATGTGGAAGTCAAAGGACACTTGTGGGAGTCAATTCTCATTTGGTACCCTGTGGGTCACATGGCTCCATCTTTGTCCTGTTTAATATCAAGTACCTTAATGAATTCTCCATACCCTCTGCTGTGCTGAAGGTGGAACCCAGAGTCTTGCACTTGGCTCTAAGCAAGTGCTCTTACACTGAGCTAAATCCGTAGCTCCCAGAAATGAATTCTTATTCAAGATACTTTTCTTGGTAGTCTTGGAAACTTTTTTCTTATATCAGAAAAACTTAAATTCCTATGTAAAATGATGAAGACAAGAAGGGAAGCTAGAAATTTCCAGTATTCATTAAACTTCTGCTCTTTGCCATTTATGTCTTCACCACTGAGCTAAGGAAAAGTGATCCTCCTGACATGCTGGCATTCCTTAGAATGAGTGTGGTGGATCTAGCAAACAGACCCACTAATGATTGTTTTGTTCTTAAACTGGGTCCAGTTGTGTTTTGAGTCTTTTCCAACAGTTCCATTTAAGGGCTACTGTTTTATATTTTATGCTTTCCTTATGGTCTGCAAGCAAGAACACTTATTTTAAAAATATCACTGTATATCTTTTTGGACTCTTAGTATCTAGTTATGTATAACATTTTATATAATATAATTTTATCTTTGCATTTCAATTTTTCCAACTATAACTTTTTGTTGATTTTTTTTTTTTTGAGGCAAGGTTTTTCTGTATAGCACTGACTGCCCTGGAACTTAATCTGTAGATTAGGCTGGCATGGAACTTACAGAGATCCACTGGCCTCTGCCTCTTGAGTGCTGGGATTAAAGATGTGTACCACCACTGCTCAGCCCCAACTTTATTCTTATAAGTGATTAATAAAGTACAAAGACAGTAAGACAATGCAATCACCCAAACAGGAAGATGTGGATGTAGAATAACTCAGTGCTATTATATCAATTTCAAGGGAGTAAAGAAGGTTAATCTTTTTTGGGGGGGGCAGGGTTTTTTATTTTTTATTTTGTTGCAAGGGTTTGGAAAAGACAAGGACTTTTTAGCCTAGCTATGTTGGAACTGTGTAGAACAGGTAGGCCTTGAACTCAGAGATCTGCCTGCCTCTGGGAATAGAGACGTGCGGCACCATGACTGGCTAGTCATCATTTTTGTTGTCTTTGTTCTCTCTATCCTTTAGGGTTCTTAAATATGATGAAAGTCAGAGCATTATCTTTCCATAGAGTTAAAGAGAAGAAAATGGACAAATGAAGGTGTTTCACAGTCATTAGATGAGTCAAAGGTTGATGCAGAGATTGAGACCCACACCTGTGGTGATCGTGCTGCAGTAGACTACAGCAGGGAACTATTGGACTGCAAGTCTTCAAGTGACAGTATACTAGACTATTTTTCTCCAACGCATGAATCCTAAGTGAGCAATGTGTTTCTTTTTTAGAATTTTACTAAAAATTTATTATAAAAACTTGCAAATAAAAAAAAAACAGTATGTGCATCTCAGTAAATAACTGTGCAGTTAAAGTAGCCATTCTGAAGCGTTGGGACTTCACAGTGGGTTTACACTTTCACTGTCAAATCTTACCACCACCACAACAACAACAAAATGAGTTAAAATGATAAAAATAGCTTTCTCTCCTCTTTCCCACCTCCAGTGTCCATTGCTTGTGGCTCCTGCTCGCACATCCACGTGCATATGGGCAGCTCCCAGTTGGGGGAGGGGAAGTCTGAAGTAGGAAGGAAGAGCTTGGGGGAGACCATGAGAATTGGAGAGAAGTAGTAGGGAGTGGATATGATCAAAATACATTGTATACCTGTATTAAATTTTTAAAAAATAATAAAAAGTATTTAAAATTATACTCTGGCATTGTTAAATTTATAGTAATAATGAAGAACAAAAAATTAAAACATTTGGTTATTTTTGAGCAAAGAAAGTGGCTGTCCTGTTTTTAAAATTGAAAAAGAGTTTTGAAAGTGAAGTATTTGATGATAGATGTATGGGAAGAAATGGAAGTAAAGATCAGGTAGAAATTTATAATAAGTATATTTGAAATAAAAAACAGCCTTTACAAGATGAATATATTCCTTGTAGATTTATAATTAGTTAGATATTAAGAAAGAAAGAAAGAAAGAAAGAAAGAAAGAAAGAAAGGAAGGAAGGAAGGGAGAAAGGAAGGAAAAAAGAAAGAAAGCCCGCCTAACTACATAGGTGTGTAACCCTAGCTACTCTGGAGGCTTTGCCTGTGGAACCACAAGTTCAAGGCCCATATGAACCACAGAATGAGTTTAAGATCAGGTTAGGACACTTTGTGAGACTGTTTCAAAATAAAAGTGCAAAGAGGGATAGTGATAGAGCTCAGCAGTAGAGTGATTTCCTAGGAGGTGGGGAGGATTTCAAAGTAGGGATGCATGTGTTTAACATATATGAGCCAGCTCTACCTTTGATCCCCTGCACCACTAAGGAAAACAAAACAAATAAAATCAATAGTGATTTCAGGTCTATTTCACCCACTCCCTCCAGTCAGTTTTCACATGCATGGATTAAACACCAATTACAGTCACTTTTCAAGGGAAAAAATTGCTTGTATAGCAAGCATGTATAGACATTTCCCCTGTTATTTCCCAAACAATATAGCATAATGATTATTCACATAGTGTTTATATGTTATAAGGTAACATAGGTTATATGTAATTTTCTAAAGTATACAACAGGGTATATCCATATTGTATGTAGATATTATACCAGGACTTCCCATGTCTATGGATTTTAATAGCCTTTCAGTATATGCAATGTGTCTTAGAATCAGTGCTCTGTAAATACAGAAGGACAGTCGTATATCTTCAAAACTATTATGGAATAAGATAGGTTTATTGCATTTTATATTATTCAAAAAAGCCTTAATAAAGTTTTTTTTCTTGACACAGTAATGATTAAGGAATGATATTTCAGCTGTTTATAACATATTTTCATATTTTCTCTAATTAAAGCATCATTTTAAGTGTTTATCATTTTTTTCAAATTAGTTTTTTGGGGGCGTGGGCCAGTGTGTGTGTATATATTTGGAGGCCGGAGGAGATATTGGGTGCTATTCTCTATAATTCTCCACCGTATTCCATTGAGTCGTGGTCTCTCACTCTCTGAGCTGCAGCAGGCCCCAGTGATTATCTTGTCTCCGGCCACACAATATTATGGTTACTGGTGGCCGCACTAGACCTTTTTTAATGTGGGTGCTGAAGACTTGAGTTCAAGTCCACATGCTTGTGCAGCAGATGCTCTTCATATGCTAAAGCTATCTCCCCAGCCCTGAATTAATATCTAAAGTTATCAGAGTGATGAGCTACCTAATGACATTTTCTTATATTTATATTACCCTTTGTTCTTCCTGACATCCTCTTCTACTGCCTTCTTTTTGTCCCTTCTATCTCTGATAATCCTTTTGTTTTCTCACGTGTATAACATGTAAAATTTAAATACCCATTGAATGCTTAATGAGATTTATTTTTCCTTTAAAAAATACTCTTATTTCTTTGTTTGGAGAACCCTGGCTGGCCTGGAACTCAGGATCCTTCTGTTACAGCCTCCCAAATGTTGGTCCCAGTGCTGTTTATAGATGCTTGTTACACACCTGGCTTCCTTGTGGTTGTTGGCATCCCCATCCTATCCCTTTTGTGAGTTCCTCTCATAGTTTACTTTGTATTTCTGTGGTGAACACTATGACAAAAAGCAACTTTGGAAGGAAAGGGTTTAGTGTTACAGTGTGTAGTCCATCATCAGGAGAAAGCAGGAGAGAAGCTCCAGGCAGAAACTTGAAGCATAGACTGCAGAGCAGCGCTGCTTATTTGTTGCCCTAACTTGCTCAGCTAGTTTCCTTATACTGCCCAGCCCATTTGCCCAGGCATGGAACTGTCCACAATGGGCTGGGCCCTCCTACCTCAATTAGCAGCTGAGAAAATGCCAATCTGATGGACGCTGTTTCCCCAGTTGAGGTTCCCTCCTCTTGGATGACTCTTAATTTGTTTCATATTGACAAAAACTAACCATTGCAACTCCCTTTTGTATATTATGGTAAATCAGTATACCTGCTCCATGTTAGACACATGAACATACAGATTTTTTACAATGTATTTAAAGGCTAGGGATGTAGCTCAAATGGTAAAGTGTGTAGCATGCACAAAGCCCTGGTTTGATCTCCAGTACTACATAAACTTGGCATAGTGGTAGATGCCTATAATCCCAGCACTCTGGGGGATGAGGTGTTCTAGGTCATCCTTAACTACATAGTAAATTTGAAGCCATCCTGGAATACATGGAGCTCCATTCCAAATAAAAGAAAAAAATTTATTTCATGATGACATCCTTTTACTTTCTGAGTTAACGAGCCTACTGTGTCATTCAGCAGAATGCTCTCTCTCATCAAGTAGACGGGAGATCAGTCACACTTTCTCATGATCACTCTGGGCAGACAATGCCTGCATGGTGGAGTTGTGCCTCTCTAGACATCCTGAAGGACGATCAGAAACTGTGTCGCCCTTGATGACAATGAAGGATTTTTGAAGCTCATTCAGCATCTAAAGAGTAGTAGAGAAATTCATTTCGTTTAATCAGTTTGTTCTCCCACGTTCTTCCCTTTTCATTCAAAGTTGAATCAGATTAAATAGTCCTAGAATTTTGGGATAAAGTTAAAGTCTTCAAATGAAATGTGATTCTTACTATTAGAACAGAAATAAAACAATGGAGTATTATATAATATACATCCAGAAAAGCCTATGATAAAAGAAAGATAAAATTACTCAGAAACTGTAAAAATTATTATATGACAGTTTTGTACATATTAATGCATTCTCTCTCCCTGTATCTTCTCTTATGTCCCTCTTACCCTGTTTTGCCCCTACTCCCTACAAATCCCTTTCCTACACTTTTTTGTTTTGTTTTGTGACACAGTGAGTTTAAACAGGCTCTTCTGGGTTTGGAACTCTGTATTGGCACTTGGTGAGCTCGCTAATAGGTAAACAAAGGAAGGCAATTGACTCTGTATCCCACAGGAGCCATTGGTAACCAGTAGTTCAGCAGTGATGGCCCCTTTCCCATCCATGACTGCCTGTTAAGAGGCCTGTTCTTATACAGGTCTAGTGTAGGTTCCCACAACTGCTGTGGGCAGTTGCAATGGCCATATCATGCATAGAAATAGTATATCTTAGTCCTCTCCTTGTCTTCTGGCTCTTATGCTCTTTCTGCTCCCTCTTCTCTAGTGTTCCTTGAGTCCTGCATCGGATGATGATATCAATGTCCTGATTAAGACTGAGTGGTCAGCTGTCATTTTTTCTCAGCACTTGAAAAGCCATGAGTCTCTTTTAGGAATCGCTTTTTATTGTTGTTGTTGTTTTGGTTTGTTTTTTGGTTTTGTTTCTGGAGACAAGGTTTCTCTGTAGTTTTGGAGCCTGTCCTGGATCTTGCTCTGTAGACCAGGCTGGCCTTGAGCTCATAGAGTGAGTCTTTGCCTCTCAAGTGCTGGGATTAAAGGCATGTACAACCACTGCCTGGCAAGGAATACTATAGAAAGTTCACTGGTGTCTAAAAGGAAAAGGCACACGGTACAGAACTGATAGTTATCTACAATTCTGCTTGCCCCATGGCCAGCTTCACTCATAGTTCACAAAACTTGCAAACTTAGTGATAAAACAGCTGACAGAGCAACTTAACAGAGAAGAGGTTTAAATGGCCCATGGCTTCATAGTACAGTCCATATTCACAGAGGGAGCACATAGCTTGGGCTGTTCTTCACATCCTGCCAGAACCAAAAATGAATGTCACCTTGACAGCCTTCCCCAGTGGTTCAGTCTACTTCTGTTTCAAAAGTGTCCATAGTCTTCCCAAAACAACACTGCCAGCTGGAGACCAGTTGTTCAAACATAGGATGAGTCAGTGGGAGACATTTTACATTCCAGCCATTCCAGCCATAATATTTTTGCATGCCCAAGATCAAGTTTATTGGTTCTATTATTTAGAGAAGGCCATTGTTGTTCTCATAGATCCACCATTTCTTTTCCTTACCTGATTGTCAGCTCCTTATCCCTGTATATCCAGGTATACGTTAGGTTAGAGTGCATTACTTAACTTCTAGCTTGCTGGACCATAGTAGAGATCTAATATTATTTGTTTATAGCCTGATACATTCTATTACTCCCCTGATAAATTCAAGTAGTTCTCCATTGGTTTTGCCTCCTGAACTATAATATTCTCAAATATTTTGTTCTTTACATTGAGAGTGTAGTACTTTAGGAATATTCTAGATTGATAGTTCATTTAAAATAAAGGATCTGATTCCACTTTATGGATTTATGATGTAAATTATATTGTACTAATAGATGCTTACTTTTACAGTGGTTAACCCTGCCTGCCCCCACAAGGAATAATTATTGTAGAGAGATGATATCTGTCAAGCATACATGAGACTTAGAAGAATAAAAAAGACAAAGTAGCAACTATCTTGTAAGATTTGTGAGTTGCACAGTTGTTTTATTCATGCATGAAAAGTGAGGAGTGTGCAAGTCCAGATGGATCAAAGACCTCAACATAAAGCCAGCCACACTGAACCTTATAGAAGAGAAAGTGGGAAGTACACTTGAACGCATTGGCACAGGGAACCACTTCCTAAATATAACCCCAGCCTCACAGACACTGAGAGAAACAATTAATAAATGGGAGTTTGTGAAACTGAGACGCTTCTGTAAAGCAAAGGACACGGTCAACAAAACAAAACAACAACCTACAGAATGGGAAAAGATCTTCACTAACCCCACATCAGACAGAGGTCTCATCTCCAAAATATATAAAGAACTCAAGAAATTGGTCATCAAAAGAACAAATAATCCAATAAAAAAAAATGGAGTACAGACTTAAACAGAGAATTCTCAACAGACGAATCTAAAATGTCTGAAAGACACTTAAGGAAATGTTCAACATCCTTAGTCATCAGAGAAATGCAAATCAAAACAACTTTGAGATTCCATCTTACACTTGTAAGAATGACCAAGATTGAAAACACTGATGACAACTTATGCTGGGGAGGTTGTGGAGAAAAGGGAACACTTCTGCATTGCTAGTGGGAATGCAAGCTGGTAAAACCCTTTTAACCTACTGGTAAGGTTTTGGCGGGGATCTTCTTCATCAGCTACATGTTGTCTCTGCCTACTCTCTCTATATATCTCTGTTCAGATTTCCCACCTGGCTTTGCTCTGCTAAGCCATTGGCCGAAACAGCTTCTTTATTAATAAATGGTAATAAAACACATTTATAGTGTACAGAGGAGAATCACACATCAGGTACATTAATATTTCTATCATTCTATTAAACCATGGAATATTGGCTACATGCAGTCAAGAATTTTTATTTCTTGATTAAGGAGTATATCTTGGTTAGAAGTAATGAGGGCACAGCTAATCAGTTACCACACACTTTTGGTTTTTCTCTCCAGAGAGTCTGATGTCCATTGCTCCTTCTTTATATTAGACCTTTTTATTTATTTATTTTCTCTTTCTCAGTTTATTTTTCTATGGCATTTAAAAAAAGAATACCTTTCTTCCTAGTCTACTAAAGGAGATAACAAGCAACTTTCTTGTCTTGTAGAACCTTTTTGCTTTAGACTAATTCTTCAGTCTTGGTCAAGTTTGAGTTTCTGCAGTGACTCTGTTCTGAAGACTAATACCCCTTAACTTTCTTTCGGGTGTTATCGGTGTAGCATTCTTCATCCACTGCTGCTCTTAGCAGTCTGGGACTTTCTGCTGAAACAGCCCCAGGACTTTCTACATGTCTTATGACTCCTCCTCTGACTCAGAGGAGAAAAGCTGCAAAGAAGACTCCGAGACTGGATCAGCTTCCTGGAAGAAGGAGAAACCAGCCCAGCAGCCTGGTAGAGTTTTAGAGCAACTGAGGCATCTTGAAAGGACACTCTCTAACCTGTTGAGCTGCCTGCAAGCTGTGTACTGTGCTCCATGTCCTAGCTTTGTGAACTGTTACCTATGCTGGTGTGGGCTTTGGTGATACAGTTGCCTTTGAGTCATTTCTGCTCCTGTAAGTAACCCTCGCCTATATTCCTGTACACAACCCCAATAAAGCTCATTCATTGGTTCACTAAATTGAACTTTGGTGGTGTCTGTTGTCTGTACTTTGTCATGAGTTCTCTGTCCAGGAGGCATTTTCTCATACAACATCCCAATGTCTGTAAGGTTAACATTACTTGAAAACTAGTCAGAAATGCAAATTCTTGGTCTCCACCCTGAAGTTACTAAAACAGAAATTATGGAGGAAGGAGTTGGCAAAACAAAAAGCCTTCCAGAAAATTCTGATATTGCTTTAACATATGAACTACTCTCATAACCCTTGTTGTGTTCTTTCCCTTAACAGAGCTAACCATTAAACACACTACCTTTAAGTCATTTTCATATGTGTAACTGTTTTGCATGTGTGGTCTATGCATGTGTATATGTACGTGAAGATGCACACAGGCCTGTCCTTGGAAGCCATAGGGATGTGTAGTGTTCTCCTCTAGCCTTCTTATCCCCCCAACCCTCGCCTTAGTCCCTGAAATTAGGCTCTCTCACTGAACCTAGAAACTTGCTAGGCTGATGCCAACAAGCCTTAGCTGTCATCCATATCTGTTCTCGTCACCAGCACTGGATTTTTCAGGTGTGTCAGGAGGCATGTCCAGCTGGTGATCTGAACTCAGGTACACAGCAAGTGCCCGACTCATGGAACCATTTCCTCAGCACCTGACTCATAGAATCGTCTCCTCAAGCACTGTCAATGTGAACTCATTCTAGACATTGAACCCTGATTTCTTTCAAACCTATTTTTAAAATTAGTGTAAGACTATCTTTGGTACGTTTCCAGGCTCTAAATGATCACAACCCATTTCCTGAAATTTGTTTTACACTCATGCTTCTTTATATATTTCCCGCTAGCCTTCAAACTTTTAATGTTTGATTATGCAATATTTTCTCATTCCCTGTTTTTTGTCCTGCTATAATTAAAAAAGACATGGAAGATTTAAAATAATTCTCTGTCCAATATAGGATAGCATTTATTAAAAATAAAATTTTAATTGAAACTTTATTGTAAAAAACTTGCATATTAATCCCATTAAATTTGGGAGGCAGACTCAGTCGGATCTATGAGTTTGAGGCTAGCTTGGTCTATATAGTGAGTTCCACAACAGCCCAGGCTACATAGTGCAAATCCTGGCACAAAACAAAAAGAAGAAAGAACTTGCAAATAAAAAAGTACATGCCCAAATTAGGTAGATCAAATGTCTGAACATCTAAATGAACTTCTGTACAGTTAGAATAGCCGTTCTGAAGCTGTGAAGCGTCATGTTAGATTTTACACTGTATCAAGGCATAGCCATGACAAGAGTTGAAACAGGAATAACAATTAGCTTTATGTCTTCTTTAACGACTCAGATGCTCTTCCCTGTGTTCACTGCTTCCTCATTACCTACGATGTGGACCCTTTCTTGTTCTCCTTTCTACATGTTATACTCTGCCCGCATATATGCACACACACTATGCGCTAGGACCTACCGAGGAAGGAAAACGTGTGTTGGGTTTTTTGGTTTTTTTTTTTTGAGGCCACAGGAGAATGTTTAGTGTTTTCAAGTGTTCCCTTCTGCTCCTCTACATACACAGTTGGGTAATATTAATTAATACTGTCTAGTCTAAGTTGCTTCTTTGGGTTTTATGCTTTTCTAGAATAGGATTTTCTAGGCAATAAAGTTACCATCATTTATAAAACATGTGTTAAATATATTTTTGTTTTGCCCATATTTCTCCATTCCTTGTTGTCCTCCTCTATTTTTCTTTATTTTTTAGGAATTTAAGAGATTGTTTTTTCTTAATCTTACCTCAGTTGCCCAACTCTGTCACAGTTAGAGGGGTCCTTGATCTGGAGTGATAGGATCCTTCCTCATTCTTGCATCCAAAGGAAAAGCCAGATTTGTACCCTGAAATAAGTGCTGCAGTATTTTTTTAGAAGGTACCTTTAAAATGTGGAAGTCAGAAAACCTCAGAGAATTGCCGTATTCCAGAATCAGAAACGCATAGGAAGATTGTAGCCAGAGACAGGAGTCTATGATTTCAGTAATGAGTTTGACAGTAAACACATAATCAGTGAATGAATTAATGAATTAAGGATTCTAGAGAGGGAACAAATTGATGTTACCATAGAGACTTAGGTCTTTCTCTCAGGAGAAAGGATGGGCTGAAACACCTCCTTGGGGCTGGGGTGTGCCTTAGCTTACACATTGCATGTGTGAGGCCCTGTCCTTTAGTCTCAGCCGTGATGGCAACAGAAACTAAAGTATAAGCTTGTGTGTTAAATGTCTAAAATTCATGTTTATTATTATACATGCCTTATTTTCTCGGATAATACATCTTAAATAATGTCACATGTTCCTTTATTATATACAGTTATATTCTAATGGTTTGACCATATATCTTGGACTTAAAATTTGAACTGTTATGATAGTTTGTTCTATTTTGTTGGAAAGGAATGAAAATCTATATTTCACAGACAAGGAACTTTTATACTTGAAATCTTCATAAAAATATATCCTCATAACATGCTATTCTTTTATAAGAATGTGTATCTTTAAGTTACAATAAAAGCCTTTCTCTTTACTGCATACAGGAAACCTCGACCTGTCTCCCAGCTGGTCGCACAGCAGGTTACTCAGCAGTTTGTGCCCCCTACCCAGTCAAAGAAAGAGAAGAAAGATAAAGTAGAAAAAGAAAAAAGTGAGAAGGAAGCAACTAGCAAAAAGAACTGTCATAAAAAAACCAGGTAAGAAAGTGTTTGTGTACTTTTCAAAGAATAAAAATAATCATTCACTATTCTTTTTTAACTTTGATCTTATCCTTATAAGCAGAGTGAAAGTAAGCTATTTTATCTCAATATAAAATATTATAAACATTTTCTGAGCATGAAAGTTATGTTGGGAATCAGGAAAGGTCAAAATACTATCTTAAATGTGAAGAGGCTTTCTCTTTTAGTAGATATTTAGAAGACATTTATGTCTTTTTCATTAAAAAGAAGAGGTACTTGAAATTCAGGAAACTTATTCAAAACCATGAGTGGATATTTGCATGGCTTTTGACCAGTATCATGGTTGTGGATCATGTAACAGTCAGTGTACAACAATGGAGAGAGAGGTTAGCCTAGCCTTACTTTTATTTTGTTATTTTAAAGATTTATTGTTTTATGTGTGTGAATGCTATGCCTGCATATATGTCTGTGCACTGTGTATGTCTGGTGCCTGCAAAGGTCAGAGGAGTATGTCGCATCCCTTGGATTAGAGTTAGGAGCATTGTGAGCTGCCATGGAGATGCTAGGAATCAAACCTGGGTCCTCTTGAAGAATAGCCCGTACTCGTAACCACTGAGCTGTCTCTCCAGTCCCCAGTCTTAGCTTTTATCATCTGCCTTTGGGGTGCAGTTGTCTCTTTGTTGCCGTAAGACATCTATTGGAATAAAATCCTTAAGCTGCCTGCAAACTTCAGTATGATGTTAAAGCATGGTTAAACCATTATATCTGGGCTGTCAGTCATCTGTCATATTAAAAGTTGATGAATGATTTTGTTTGGTCAATGTCAATGTGTTGAAATATTTTGTGATAGGTTTGTGGTTTACTACACATGAATTGCTTTAAACAGAGATTCACTCATTTTATAACTTTGCTTGGTATTTAGTATGTTCTCAGAAATTTGATACTGGGAAAAGCTTGCTTAAAAAACTCTTTTTTTTTTTTTTTTTATGTGTGTGTGTGTGTTTAGACCAAGATTAAAAAATGTGGATCGGAGTAGTGCTCAGCATTTGGAAGTCACTGTTGGCGATCTAACAGTCATTATTACAGACTTTAAGGAGAAAGCAAAGTCAGCGCCAGCATCCAGTGCTGCTGCCGGGGATCAGCACAGCCAGAGCAGCTGCAGCTCTGACAACACTGAGCGGGGCGTGTCCAGGTCCTCCTCACCTCGGGGAGAAGCCTCATCCCTGAATGGAGAGTCTCACTAAGCATTCTTGCTCCACTTAGTCACGCCTGTCCTCCCATGGAAATACAGATTATGCCAAGAACTACCACATTTTCATGACAGACACATTCATGCATAACCTGTAATTTGAGTTTTACATGAAATATGAATTTGCCAGGACTTATTAGATTTTATTGCAGTGTAAGCTACCAAATGTTTCCAGACTTAACATTTTGGTCTCTGGTGTTAAATGCCATGAAAATGTGGTTGAATTATTCATTATGCAGTGTTATTGGTAAGTCTATTTTCACTTATAGTTTAGTGAATTCTAACACATAATTATTGAATTCTCTACTATCGGCATGTAATGAGTTTAAATTTTTTATTACATAGTGCAAGCTGCCTAAATATGTATTATTTGAGAATTGTGAAACAAATAGTTATATGTATGCAAGTCAGAGATCAACTTAATCAACTATGGCTGCAACAGGATTTTCTTAATGGTTATCCTCTTAATGCACCTGCTGGTACTTGGTGTGGTTAAATAGGAAAGTTGTTATTAAATAAAGAATTTGTATGAACCTTTGCCAATGTGTTTGACATGTTCTTACTAAATTATTGTTTCTGAATTATGTTTTATCCATTTTACAGTTTATGTTTGTTTAGTTTGCTTATTTTTTCAAAGCATCAATTTATTGTAATGTTTACTAGCAGAATTGTAAACAATAAAAAATGGATCGTTTAGCTTTCTAATTCAGGTTTAGTGCTGTTGTCATTGAACACTGGTTTTTCCTGTATTCTCTAAGACATTAAAGTTAAAGAAGTATAAGCATCTGGCAGAAACAGAAAAGAACTTGCCATACTTGGAAAGGCTTTAACTTAATGATAGTTTAACACTGTTTCCTTGTTCCAAACCTATCCACGGTCATAGACATGTGAATCTAATTAACATAAACATGGTGACTATTGCACAGAACCAGGAGGTTGATCTTAGATCAGTTTAATTGGCCTTTTATTAAATAGAACAATTCATATGAAAACCATAGTACTCTATTTCCAGATACAGCCTTTAATTTATGCATTTATCAATATCTTGAAATAAAAGTATTTACAACCCCACTCACTTATGTAAGATTACCAATAAAATATTTTTATGACTTTAGATTTTGCATTTTGTTTACAACTAAATGAAGTGTGTTATGCTGTATTTGAAAATCTATCTTAGAAACCACATGCTACATCTTAAATTCTATTAAATTCTCCTGTTTTCTCTAGCCATTTGCTTAATATATAGATATTAAGTCCCTATAGGACTTCTGAAATGTAAATCAACCTAAAGACAATACGTAACTTGAATATTACCTATCACATAAAAGATGCCATGATAACATTTGAAGGAAAAATAAAACTGTGGACCCTGAAAGTCGTGATATTTGGTTTCTCATGGCAATGTAACTCTGTTCAATTGCAGTGCCTTCTATTGGCACAGTGGTACTCCTGTAACATGCTAGTGTGAATACAGTTTATTTCATGCAGTAAACGTCTGTGATGAAAACATTCAATACCTCATTCTTCAGTGTTGTTAAATGAAGATGTAAAACTTGTTTTATTTTAAGATACTTCAATGGAATACCAACTGTCTGGCTATGTTCTTTTCAAACATGTTATTTTTGCATTGTTTTTCATATATAAATGTCCAGCGTATCCAGTTTTAAATACTTGTAATGGGGAAATACTCTAGTTCCTAAAACAAAATAAGTAAAGGCAATATATCTTATAGTGATCATATATTTTCGTAATATATTTTCAATTTCTCTGCAAGAAAGAAGAGCATGAGAAAAGGTGAGGTGTTACCTGAGTAGTTTGAACTCACCCGTGTGCTGGTGGAAGGCAGACTATTGGTTGCTGCTCGAGCCTCCTCTAGAGTGAATACTGTACATTCTCTAGCTTCCTTCCCATCCAAAAAGTAGGGGAGTGATGGCCGTATCTGATGCATGTGGTCCTAGGGAGGAGTAAATGTTAACCCATTAAGATCCTTAACATTTCTCTAGCACACTCTATCAGTATAGGTAAAATGCTATTAATACATTTTTATAACCAGATCATCTCAGTGCTTCTTAGGTAATCTAAGAGAGCAGTATTGTCAGTGTTTGCTCACTCTGAGAAGCCAGTACTCAACACGAGAGACTGGAGAGATGAACTGTGCAGTCTAGTGGGATTTTGTTTTCCTTTCATCTTCCTTTATTTCACTCTACCTCAGATATACTTCATATCAGGAAGACATGCAGATTCCATTTATACATGAACTTGATGTTAAAATATGCAAAAGACTACTCAGCAGGGCTTAGGGTATATTCGTAGCTGTTTTGTAAATTTGTAATGTAGTTTTATTCCGTGGATTATTTTATATTTTTTGATTATGTGTACGAGTGTTTTGCTTTGAATACATGTGTGTGCACCATGTGCATGCCTAGTGCCTGCGGAGCTTGGAAGAGGGTTTTGGATTTCTTGGAATTGGAGTTATAGACAATTGTGTGCTCCTATGTGGGTGCTGGTAATCAAACTCTGGTCCTCTGCAAGAGCAGCCGGTGCTCTTAGCCACTGAGCCGTTTCTCCAGCCCCATCAGCAGTGGGTTCTTTTAACCGGATTCCACCCTGAAAGAATTTGGGTATTTTTCAGTTTATTACCTTAGAGATAAGCAGAAATGAAAGTGAACTTTGAAGCCCACGAGAATAGACACTCTTAAAACCTTTTGTGGCGATTGATAACCTAATGGCTTAAAGCTTTTAATTAAGGTTTAATTAAAGATTTTATTAAGTGCTTTTCTAAGATTATAGTGACAACAGTCCAGATGAAGTATAGTAAAAGGAGGAATAAGATCAACTAAAGGTGACAGCGTTTGTCATCTTTCTTTTAGGTATAAATCCTCAGTGCCCAAAAGAATGTACTTTGCCATATTGTATACATTAATGGTAAATGGCTTGAGTTTCTTATTATACTTTCTTAGCGCTTACCTCTTTGGGGATCTTTGTGAGGATCTGGTATAGGAGCTAGTCACAGAAAGGGATCTGTTGTGTGACTTTACAGTTGAGAATGGGGGGGGGCGAGCTAGCAGTAAAATGATAATGCTTTGACTTTGTGCTGTTTACCTTCTCAACATGTGCAGAAGCCTGGAGCAAAGAATGTAAAAAGTTGAAGTTCAGAAAAGCCAGTGACAGAAATAGCCAAAGGCAAACAGTGAGCAGTACAGAAAGCAGGAAGCAAGGAAGGCTTTGCTCGACATGGGAGTGAGGAGAACAAGCTCTACTAAGCGCAGGTGAGGAAGAGTGTTGGCATGTAAGAAAGGGAGGAAGATCACAGGGAAGAGGCAGTAGGAAGGGTGTCAGGGTGGCCAGGCTTCTGGGCTCGTCTCTGCGGGCATGTTAGTGACACGCAGTGATTAGTCATCCTCATAATTAATCATAAACAGCTTCCTCAGCACAAGCTGCTAAGTAGGGCAGCGATGTGTTTGATAATTTAGGCTGCTTTTCATCAAGTCAGTGCACTGTAAGCTACTGCAGACAAGTTTTCTTTATATAAAAACTGTTCTGAACACACATACTTACTAGCCCAGATCATTTAAATGTTACTTCAGTGTACTAATGAGACTGTTTGTACTCTGTGTAGATCATCTGGTCGTTATGAGATTGGCCAATTTTTGACCATCCATAATGCTATAAAAAGACTAGATAACTCAGTGGAAAAATCAGTAGTTCCAGAAGGTGTCAGTATTTTGAGACATGTTTCCTATATTTTCTGTTACGTGTGTGTAAAGTATGTTTGTGCAGGTGCTAACAGTGTTGTTATTCAGGCTCTATCCACCATGTTTTGTTTTTCTTTTAAAATTTTAATTAAAAATGTGTTTTTGAGACAGGATCTCTCTATGTCTCCCTGACTGTTCTGGAATTCACTGTGTATACCAGGTTGGCTTTGAACTCACAGAGTACAGAGATCTGCCTGCCTCTATTTCCTAAGTGCTGGTATTATAGGTGTGTGCCTGTGTTTGGTTTTATTTTATATGTATGAATGTTTGCCTGCATGTATGCATGTGTACCATCATGTTAGATCCTATGGGACTAGAGTTATAAACAGTTGTCAACCACCATTTAGGTGCTGAGACTCAAACCTGGGTCCTCTGCAGGAGCAACAAGATCAGCTCTTAACCATTGACCTAACTTTCTAGCCCCCAACTTGTTTTCTGAGGTAAGGTTTCTCATGGATCTGTAGCTCATCAAGTAGGCTAGACTGAGTGACTAGTGAGCCCAAGGGACTGGTTGTCTCCACTGCCCAGTCCTGGGTTACAAGTCCTGGTTATTTATTTATTTTTTAGCTGTAGGTTCTGGAGAATCAAAATGAAAATCCAGTGAGTCCCCATCCATGCTTTCAGTGCTATGTCCAATCAGCTGAGCTCCCCCGACCTGCATACTGCATCCTTCCACAGATCATAGCTTACGATTCAGTGCTGCCCGGGGCTTGCTGATCTAATTTTTTGTCACTTTAGTGTTATTTAATTGAGGATAGTTATTAAATATACTTTGACTTTTAGGTACTGTTTCAAGGTTTGATTACAAAGAGGTTGAAGATATGGAATTCACGTGTTAGAGATCTATAAATGCAGTGATATCCCTGTAACAATAGAAATATGTACAAGACACAGAAATGGGAGAGGAAAGAGTACCTGGGTTTTTTTCCCCGAGAAAATTCACCTAGGCCTTACGCATCCCTTTTTAAGTCTGCACTCGAGTATTGGGGCCTCATCTTGGTGTCTGCAGTGCACTGAGTGACACGGTGTTTGAACTGGCTTTGATTCTCACATTTACCCCCATAAGCAATGTAATTGGAGATGAAGCATTTTCTTCTAATTTGTTGAATGTTTTTATGTGTTTTAGTGTTTTGCCTGCATGTGTAAGTGCATACACATGTGCAGTGCCTGAGGAGGCAAGAAAAGGGTATTGGATCCCCTGGAACTGGAGTAATAGCTGGCTGTGAGCCACTGTGTGGGTGCTGGAAACCAAAAGCAGGTCCCCTGCAAAAGCTGAGTTCTCTTAACTCCCGAGCCGTTTTTCCCCCTAAATTTTAAAGGTAGGTCTCATTTCTTTTTTTTTTTTAAGTAAAGGAAGATACTACATTATTGTTCAAATTAGAAATCTTAGACTGATTTCAGCAAGTTTACTTCATCTGAGAAACCAATTAGCCATTTTTTATAGGCAATTCAAATTGTTAATTGATTATTCTCAATTTTTGATGCTGTAAGAAATTTCAGCTAAAATATACTGTTTTAATAATTTATGTTGAATTCAATGGTTGTCTATATTTAACTTTTTAAATACATAATATACATAATATATAATACATATATTTTACCAATTCTGACTTTATACTTTTGTTTTGATTTTATAAACTGCCTCAACTCTTGTGCATAAATAGGACTTAAAATTAATAATCAAAAATTTATGTGTTTTTCTTGCGTGTGTATCTGGGCACCGTGCATGTGCCTGGTGTCTTTGGGGATCAGAAGAGAGTGCTAGATCCCCTGGAATTGGACCTGAGCTACAGAGGCTTGTGAACAACCACATGGGTTCTGGGGATCGAACCCAGCCAGGTCTTCTGCAAGAGTAACAGCCTCTCAGTCACTGAGCCATCTCTCCAGCTCCTTCTTACTGTTTTATTCTAAGTGTGAGAATAAGGCAAAAGTAAATTTGGTGCAAGAATCTAGTGCAAAAAAAAAAAGTAAATTTGGTGCAAGAATCTAGTGCAAAAAAAAAGTAAATTTGGTGCAAGAATCTAGGGAAAACTGCTGCTTTCCCTGCGGTTTCTAAGGAATGCCTCCTAGGGCCTGAGGTTGTATCTTGACTTTTCACTTGATGACTCGTAGAAGAAAGCTCCCTTCTGGTTGTCACCTTTTTGTAAACTTTTCATAGGAAAATTCAGAAACTAAATTGAGGACCAAGGTTTAATAATTTAGGTTTCCCCATGTGTGTTCTTTTCATTATGCCCTTTGCTTCATAATTATAGCAAAAATGAGATGGCCCTGTGCCTACTGTCGAGTGGGGGAGTTAAGTAAAAACGGGAAGATGTGGACAGTAAGAAACTAGCTTGGGAGGAGAGAAGCCTAGGAAGACAGAAAACACGTCTCCACATGGAGCAGGTTGAGTTTTCAGAACAGGTGCAGGAGGGGCTGAAGTCTAGAATAAAGAGGACTGTCTGTCTAGCACAGTTAGTCTGAGATAGTCTCAGGGACACATTCACTTTTTGTTTTTGAGATGATCTTTCTGTGTAGCTGTCCTGGAACTCGCTATGTAGACAAGGCTGGCATTGAATTCACAGGGATCACCTGCCTCAGCCTTCCAACGGCTGGCACTAAAATGCTCCACCGCATCTAACCAGTTCTTCATTTTGTGTTTTGTTTGGAGACAGGGTCTTGTTTTATAGCATAGGCTGGCCCAGACCTTGTAAACATCCTGTCTTAGCTTCTCCAATGTTATTATTGGAGGTGTACACTCCCAAAGCTAGCTAAGGATCATTTTCTCTATTAAAATACTGATATGTAAGCCGGGCAGTGGTGGCATACCCCTTTAATCCCAGCACTAAGGAGACCTGGGCAAGAGGATATCTCCCATAGAGTTCCTTTTTAATTTTAATAAAAAACTCAGTGGTACAAATGGGAAGGAAATAGTGGACAGGACTCCATACGTGTTTGAGTGACCTAAGAGAGGGATGGGCGTAAAGAACGAAAGAAGAGAGCACCAACATTTAACATTGTCATTTTTAATCGTGTGTGTATGTCTGAGTACACGTGAAGTCCAGAAGAGGGCATGAGATCCCCTGGAACTGGAGTTAACAGGTGGATGTGAGCTGCCCCACAGGGCCCGCAACAGACTCAGGTCTTCCACAAGAGCAGGCATCTTTCTAACACTGTACCTTCTCAAAGAGAGGATTCTTAAAATTCAGTGTAAGTCCAGAGTCAGGTTTGTTTTTTTTTTTCTCATAGAGACCTTTTGTATTTTGAAGAAAACCTTGACAAATTCCACTTTGAACTTTCATTTCCAATCCTTGCCTGCAGTCTTGCCACCTCGAGTATGCCTGTCTTTAAAGTTCATTTTCTTCACTGACATTTGTACTTTTGAGTTGAGAATTTGGACACTGGAAAATTAGCATTGTACTTAGAGATAGACTTGGAATACACATATTTGGTAAGTGAAAGAAATTCCTGCTTGGTGCTGAAATAGGTGAAGTTGTTTTTAGTAACAAATGTCAATTTTGGTTTATAAAAATGCAACGTGTAGTGACTCCTCACCTTTCCAGGTAACTAGGACTTGCTGTGTGATGACATGACAAGGTCTTGAAACCCCATGTCAAGAGCATGATTATTCTGTATGCTATAGGTTGTTGGCTGCCTTCCCTTTATATTACTACATGTAGTTTCTTTTTCGGGGGGGGGGGACTATTAGCAACTTTCCTCCCCCCCCACTGCTTCCTCCCTCCTTTTTTTAAAAATAGGACCAAGCTCTGTAGCTTAGTTTGCTCACTATGTTGACACGGTACCTCTGCCTCCAGAGCGCAGGAATCCCATGTGTAAGTCAGTCGTCCAGCGTCCTCAGCATCTCTTAAATGAACATTCTTTGCCGGGGTATTCGCTCTTACTCAGCTAGTGTCACATCCTCTCATTTTCCATTCTTGCTAGTGCTTTTGTAATTTTCTGTACTTTTTAATCTTTAGTTCTCTAAAAATTGTAAGGTGTATTATTATTAGAAAGATGAGTATTTTGTTTGTTTTTGAGGGTAGGACACTCCTTTTATTTCTGAATACTGTGTATCTGAGCCTCTTGTCTGGCATGTAGTAAATATGCAATAAATATTTATTGGAAGAACCAATGTATGTTTTCTTTCTCTTCACACATTGATAGTTCACTGGGTTTCTTTTTTATTTTTTTAGGTAAGACAAGAAGTTTAATCCTTAAGGCAAGGAAACAGCCCACCGTTCATCTAGTGACTTCCCATGGTTGCAGAGCCAGCCCTTGGTGTAGGGGTGAAAGCTGCTGTACCCACCCTTTTCCTCATTGTCCTTTGTGGATAGACTTCTCAGTGACCCAGATGCAACTTGAACAATTCAGTAGTGTGGGTTTTCTTATGAAGCATGCGTGTGTGCATTTTAAGGCTGTTTTAAGTATGCATGCATTTTAAGTGTATGCTTTTAAGTGTGTTTGTCTATATATTTTTAAATATGTGCATTTTACATGTATTTTTAAATGTTTGTGTTTTAAGTGTATTTCTAAGTGTGCATTTTAAAATTTAAGTGTTTGAATATTGTTTAAGTGTATGTGCATTTTAAGTGTGTGTTTAATGTGTTTTTGTGTGCATTTTAAAGTGTTTAAGCATCAGTTTTGGCTTTGGGCCCACTTTCTTTAATCTCTGTTCCAACCTTCACTGCAGCCAGAATCGCTCTCTAAAATGCAAGTGTGATCATGTTACTTCCTTCCTTAAAAGCCCTTCAAGCAGATCAAGTTCAGCCTCCCAAGAGTTTGCTGTAATTGGTAACCCTTTCTGCAGTCTTAGCACTTGTTTGTCCACTCTTGCATTCTCTTATCCTGGCATCACACTTCTCACAATCCCCTGAATACAAGAGCAGGTTTCATTGCTCACTCGGTCTAGAATTCCTTCCTTTACTAGGGCCACCCTCGCCAGGAACTCTCATGTATACTGGAAGGCACAACTGACTGCACTTTTGGGCGTGTCCACACCTTACAGATGGCTGTCCTGTCTGTGTGAAACAGCCCTTTTTGAAAGGGAATAAGTGAATTTATTTTGAGCCAATTATGGGTGACCGGACACATGGTTTCGGGTTGCCTGGAATACATGTTCCGACATGGAAGCACTTACATAGTCACAGTATGAAAGAAGTTAAGGCATTTTTCCAGACACCGGTTGGATCATCAGGCTGATTACAGCAAACTGAGGAAAAACAGAGGTTTCGGATCTTTAACTGATGACATCCTTAGCTTTCAGACTGGTGGAAACCAGTGGTCCGCTGAGATTGTTTTAAAAGTTTTGAGTCATAAGGATGTTAAGTCAGACACGCGTGGTCAACGAATGCCTTTTTCAGGGACTGAAGGTATCTAAGGATAATCACGAAGTTTTAACTAGTCATTCTGCCTTTTAAAATCGTCACCGTAGGTCTCCCGCACCAGCCTGCACTCAAAATATCTACGCCACTACCAACGTCCCCACTAAGCTTCAATGTGAGCCAAGCTCAAGGCGCTGGAAGAGGCTAAGGAAGTAGGAGGAGGGGGGAAGGAAGGGAGGCACCGCCTGGAAAAGGTCAGCTTTGTTTTTGGTATGCAAATAGGTCGTGAGCGAAGTCTGAAAACTTCAAAAGTAGGAAGGACCCCTGCCTCCCAGCCTGATGTGTGGAGGGGCAGGCAGAGCAGCCAGAACTACCGCCGCTTTAAGAGGCTGCACGAAGCCGACAGTCTAGACCCGAGGCTCACGTACGCGGGGAGCAGGATAGGGCGAGGAAGAGCTAGCCACTGCGGAAAACCGCGTTGTCTTTTTAGTCACGCGGCGATACCCTGGAATTCAAGCTGTTCAGCGTCACAAACGACGCAGTGGAAGAATCGTAGATTTAGGTCATGGGCCTAGAGCCCCGCTCCTTTCGCTACGCCTCTCCGCAGCTCAGAGCGGGGCGACCTCTACACAGCGTACACCTCCGGACTCTGCTCCGAGCACGGCCTGCTCCAGAGCGCAGCTCCGCTTCCGGAAGCGCTGCAGGGTCCGGGCGGGAGTTGGGCGTGGCCCGGAGGAGGGACAAGGCAAGATTAGGGGCGTGGCGGGGCGCGAAGGCGGGGCCAGCGCGGAGGTGGGCGGGTCAGGGGCGTGGTGGAGGGGCAGAGCTTGGGAGGGGCGGGGCGGAGTGGAACCTGGCGGGGATTCGGGGGCGGGGCGGGGCGGGAACCGGGTTTGTCACGCTGCGGCTGCGCGGTGCGGCTCCTCGCAGTTAGCCCGGGCGGGCGCGGCAGCGGTGGCGGCGGTGACGGCGGTGACGGCGGCGGCAGAGGCGGTAGCGCGGGCCGGGATGCGGCGCTACCTGCGGGTTGTAGGGCTGTGCCTGGCCTGCGGCTTCTGCTCGCTGCTGTACGCCTTCAGCCAGCTCGCAGTGTCCTTGGAGGAAGGAGCGGCCGGAGGTCGCAGGCCGCAGGCCGCGGCGGTGGGTTCCTGGCTGGCGGACGGCGGACGCGGTCCCGGGAGAGGCGCGGGCAGCGCGGGCTTTGACCGGCCGGGCAGGTACGGGCCGCAGTGTAGGGCTCTGGGATCTGTGAGTCCGCGGGCGGGATGCGCCTTTTTTAGAACCGAGAACTTTCTGTTTGGCTTTAGACCCAGTGTCTAGAGCAGTTAGAAACTGAATTAATTTGCAACTTTCTAAGGTTCGTTAGGAGTAAGTGATGACCCACAAAAATCCCGGTTACACTGTGGCTAGAGGGAATTCCCTCCTGTTTCCATGGAGTTGAAGCTGAGCTATTTAAGAATCAGGCTGGCGCCCTTGTTGAGTCCCCACCTCCCAGGTGTCTAAATTTTCATCAGAAATCTTAGCATTTTCATCAGCAGTCGCAGTGGTTAGATAAATCTGGCCGTGGCATAAAGTGAGCTATGATTTGTTTTGGAAATACTCGGTTTATCAGGAAACTTGGAGGAAGTTGAGAGCGATGCTTTATGTGCTCATATTTTATGGGAGGGGTGGGATGAAGATTTCAGTTTTTAAAAGTTGGATATTTATAACATACCATAATGACTTGGTGGATTTGCATAAATCCCTGCCAGGGTTCGAATTGTGAAATTTAATGGAAAACTGTTGTGGCAGTGTACTTAACAATCAGAGCGTTTCGCACTGCCTTCAGGATGCCTGTATTTTTGGGCAACATATTGAAGAGCAGAAGACAGGGAAATTGTAAAAAGTACCGTCTTTGAGCTTTTGTGTGCCATCCAGAGAGAAGGGAGGTACAAAGGAGAAGCAGCATGGGGATTGTGATTTGGTTGGAGTCAGAGGAATGTGGGATCTTAGTCAGAGGTATATTCTTAGGTACCATTGGCCACATCTTTAAAAAAGTAGTAATTGCCCAGAATTACAGAACAGGAACTTCTTGGGGGGGGGATCTTTCCAACTCCATAAAGTAAAACATATTGAATGGTAAGAATAGTATTTCAGAGAATTCTCTTCTCAATTAGTATATACGGTTTGAAACAGTTATTTCAAGCCAGGTTTTGTGGCCTACACCTGTATTCTCAGCACTCAGGAGGCAAGGCAGGAGGATGGCAAAGATGGCAAATTCAGTGCCAGCCTGGTTTTCATAGTGAGTTCCAGGCCAGCTTGGGCTACATAGTGAGACCCAGGTTCAGCAGACCCAGGGCTGGCTATGTACCCCAGTGGGGAAAGATTTGCCTGGCCAGGTGCCGAGTTCCTTCCCTCCAGGGTTTTATTTTTATTTTTTGGATTTTTGAGACAGGGTTTCTCCGTAGCTTTTGATTCCTGTCCTGGAACTAGCTCTTGTAGACCAGGCTGGCCTCGAACTCACAGAGATCCGCCTGCCTCTGCCTCCCGAGTGCTGGGACCTCCAGGGTTTTAGTCCACAGAGAATGCGTAAGTTTTAGTCAGACAAACTTGTGTTCTCATTCTCTCACATTGTTACTTTGTTGTGTATTAATTTCTTTACTGTAAAATGTAGATAATAAATTTTCAGCTACATTGGGATAAAATTGACAAATAAAAGTTGTGTGTATTGAATATTAGCAACTGGATATTTGGATGCACGTTCAGAAATGATTGTCATTTCCCTCCCTCCTCCTCATATTAGCGAGACATCAAGTTCCCTTCTGCTGAGTACTGGAGACCCTGGTGGGATAGACTGAGAATTAAACACTGGAGAGAGTGAGGGCTTTTGAGTCATGGACTTGACCTTTGACACACACTGGCTCTGGACTTCCTCATTAGATGTGGACTGTTTGTGAAAACTGAATGAGTAGTTGCATAGATTGCACAGTATGGTACCTGGCACTGTAAAACTGTAGGCAATGTTTTAATTTTAAAGGTTAAGTTCTCCGCCCCTTTTTCTTTATTCTCTCTCTTTCTTTTGTTTATCTCTCTCTCTTTCTTTCTTTCTTTCTTTCTTTCTTTCTTTCTTTCTTTCTTTCTTTCTTTCTTTCTTTCTTTCTTATTTTTTCTTTACTTTGGGGGAAAGTTCTGTTCCCTGGACTCTAGTAAGAAACCTGCTAGACTAGAATGCCTGACAGGGAAGTCCAGACATCTGTGTTTTAAACATGGGGTATTATTAAGATGCAAATAAATACTGAGATCCCCTGATACAGTTGAGAGATAGAATTGACCATTATTTTTGCAATACTGTTTCGCCCTTCTTCCCTGAATCTGATTTTGAAGAGGAGGGGAGTGGGGGCACTGCACACGGGAGAGAGTTGAATACCTAGGTAAGCCCCTTACTCCGCCCCGTTAATGAGGCCTCCAGCACCAGTGCCACACTGTATTTCAGTTTATTGAACAACATAGTGGCATCTGCGTCACATCTTTGTTGAGTGATGTCTGGGCTGCTGTAGCAAAACTTCTGTGTTGCTTGGAAACAACAGGAGTCCATTGTTTCTTACACCTTCTTGCTGTGTTCTCTCATAGCCAGGCAGGTCCAGAGCCTCTCTCTTCTCCATGGACAGTAATGTCTATCTTCTAATCGCCTACCAAAGGCCTGGGCACCCACGACATTAATGATCGTTATTACATCAAAGATCAGAATTTTTTGGTGGGATGGGAACATACAAAAACAGTCCACGTACTTAGCATAATTCTGATCCATAATATTTAATAAAAAGTAGTAATTAATATGTGCCCTTGGAGATACTCATTTGACTAAGAAGTATACTTTTGGCTTAGAGGTTTTTTGTTTTTTATTTTTTTTGGTATTTTGAGGTAGAGTTTCTCTTTGTAGCCTTGACTGTCCTAGAACTTGCTATCTGAGTGCTGGGATTAAAAGTATCCAATGGCCTAGAGATTTTATTTTAAATATTAAATACTGTTACCTATGTCATGACTGTTGGAATTGTTTTCTCTGAATAATAACTTAAGTTTTGTTTGGGAAATGTATGTTGCGTGAATTTAAAGCGTTTTGTTTTCAGGTTAGCTTTTTTTTTCATTTTTTTATCTTTATTATGCACAGAACAACTTTGTTCCAGAGTTCCTCCTCCCACACATTTTTTAGAAAAGCATTTAACGCCGTAACCTAGATTTGTTTTTTGTCAGGGGAAGAGCATGCTCTGTGATCACTCTTGGAGATGACTGGGCAGTTGTTTCAGCACCATCTGCTTGTGACACTACCCTTTTCTCACTTTCTGAGTGGTCATGAAGTTAGAGACCCAAGACCTAGGGAAGATCCGATGGAGAGCTGGAAGTTAGACACACAGCAGTTGCAAGTGAGTTGCCCAGGCAGACGTAAACCCCGCGAATTTCCCCGTAGTCTGAGAATACTCTCCTCCGACATGCTCCAGTTGTGGTCTCTTGTATGTCCCAGGTGCCCGTGGCTTGAGATCGTATTGTTGCCTTGTAGCCCTGCACTCAGCCTTCCACATTCTTACAGTGGATTGCTTGAAGTTTTCCTTGACTCTTTACAGAGAAAGAAAAACTTATGTTGTATACAGATTTTACAGAAGTCTTGTGATTATTATGGACATTTTGAAATGAAAAAAAAAATACCACCTTTTTTAATTTAATAAAATACAGAAGACTGTTATATCCTCCGTGACTTGGTCCTGGAAACCTGACTGGCACAGTGAGGGAACGAAGAAAGGGCAGGCATGTGGCCACATGGACAGAAAAGCCGGGCACTCTGATGGAGTGCTGCCACAGCACAGGGGACTTATCCAGGAGCTGTGTCTGGAGTAGAGAATTCATAGGCTGTAAACATCAGAAGGAACCTGCAGTTGGTAGTTTTTGCACACACTGGTCAGTACATCTACACTGTAAGTGATCATCACACTGGGTCCAGAGGAAGGAGCCTCATGGGAGCGGGGGTGGGGCTTGAGGGGGAGAGGCTCCATGGTTGCCATGGGTCTGAGGCATGAGGTCCTCGATGTGTCCTGTGGTGATTCACATGCACTGAGGATGTGTCTGCTCATCTTCACTCAGGGCCTGCCTACTCGGGAGACATCTTGGATTTAATCCGCTCCCAGTTTGAGAGGTGTTGATGTGGAGAGCATTGGTCTTAAGTGCTTTGGTTGTTTGTGACTTTGGCAGGGTCTCACTAGAACCCACACCAGTCTTCAACTCCTAGACTCACATCCTCTGTTCAGCCTCCAAAGTAGCTCGTACCACGCTGTTTTGTTTTGTTTTGAACCCTGGCACTGTCCTGGAACTCAGGGAGATGCAGTGCCTCTGCCTTTTCATGCTGGGATAAAAGAATCACACCGCCAGCCAGCCAGCCTGACTTTATGCTTTTTTAAATTAAAAAAATAAAACATTTTTTAAAGATGCATTTATTCTTATTTTATGTGCGTGAATGGTTTGCCTGCATGTGTGTTTGTGTACCACATGTATGCCTGGTGCTCTCAGGCCAGAAAGGGGGTTAGATCCTCTGAAACTTGAGCTAAGATGGACCCAGTCCTTTGCAAGAGCAGCCAGTGCTTTTAACCATTGAGTCATCTCTCCAGCTCCTTGTATTTATTTTTTTGAGACAGGGTTTCATTGTAGCTTACGCTGGCCTTAAACTTAGTCTTTCCACCTCGGCTTTCCAAGTGCTAGGATTGCAGGAGTGTGCTGCAGTCCCAGAGTGTAATTTTTGAAAAATTTGTAATTACTGACAATTTTGAAAATGTGTCTTTTTAAAAAAATTTATGCATATGCGTGCTCTATCCCGAAATGTGTCTTATTCTAAATTAGTTTTCTTTTGAGAAAAAAAAAATTTTTTTGAGATAGGATTTCTCTTTGTAGCATTGGAGCCTGTCCTGGAACTAGTTGTGTAGCCCAGGCTGGCCTCGAACTCACAGAGATCTTCCTGCCTCTACCTCCCAAGTGCTAGGATTAACGATGTGTGCCACCATTGCCTGGTGAGAAATTTTTTGTTCTGAAATAAATGCTAATTCTTGGTAAGTTTAGAGATACCTTATGCATCTTTCACCCAGCTCCTAGTAGTAACATCTTACATTAGAGTGAGTTTCTTTATATCCAGAAGATAGATCAGTGTAGGATAATATTAATGCCTGAAAGTTGAAGTTGATGTTGTAGTCTCCAGAACTCATCCACATATATACATTCCTGTGACCTGTGCCACCCCTTGATTTGTTTGCTTATATTCAGAACCTAGAGCTTTGTGTATGAAACCTTAGGTAACTTGGTAACAAGGCCCAGCACGCACACTCAGGGAAGTCCCTGTGTCACTGATAACATAGCTACTTCCCTCGCAGTCTCACCATATGCTGGTTGTTTAGAGTTGCTGCTTTGAGGGTTGAACATCCGTGTACCTTTTTGAGTAGTAAAAGCTGGGTAACCCCCTTTATTTTTCAAGATTTTGAATCTCATTCTGAGTGTGGGCAGGACAGTCTTCAGATTGCTCATGTACCTTTATTTATTGAATCTAGTAACACTGTAGTCTTCAGAAACACACTTTTATTTCACTCCTTCCCTCCCACAGGGTTTTGCTCTATAGCTTATGCTTGCCTCAGCCTCTTGAATGCTGGGATTACAGGTGTTTGCTACTATCCCTGACCTAAAAAGCTGTTTTTCACAAATGGGAGGGAGAGTGGATATTTGAAGTGAAGACACAGTGTATCTCTGGTGTTTTCTTTTCTCTGGATTCATCTTTATTTCTGTGTATATGTGTGAGTGTTTGCATGTGTGTGCAGGTCCGAGGGTAATAGATCCCCTGGGAGCTGGAGTTTTAGTCAGTTTGAGCTGCTTGATACTGGTGCTGAGAACCAAACTCTGTCCTCTGCAAGAGCAGCCAAACCTCTTTTCCTTGTCTGTGTAGTATATGCGTGTGTGTGTGTGTGTGTGTGTGTGTGTGTGTGTGTGTACCAGAGGTTGTCTTCTTAATCACCGTATTTCTGAGACAAGTCTCACTGATCCTGGAGCTGGACTGGCTGGACAGCAAGTCCAGGGATCATCCTGTCTCTACCCATAGCTCTGGGGTCACAGGTGTTCTGTGACACTGGATTTTTATGTGGGTGCTGGGCATCTCAACCTAGTCCTTGTTTGCTTCTCAAGCACTTTACTGAATGAACTGTCTCCTTAGCCCCCCAGTAATGAATTTTAACTCTTGTCTGTATACTGTGTTTCCCAACGTGGCATTACAACCAAGAAACAGCCTAAAACCTGACTCTTCCATCCAGATATGTATGCATTAGTTTTTAGAGTTTAATGACTGCCCAACAAAGATCCCATACCCATGAGTCACTCCATTCCTTAGTCCTGTAACCCTTGACTCCCACAGATCTGTTGTCTTCATAGGTTCACTTATCCTGGTATTTTCTATAAATGAATCATACCAAGTGTGAACTTATGAGTTTGGCCTCTTTCATTTAGGTTGTGATTTTAGGGTTCATCTGTAGCATGTATAATATTGGTATTTTATGAAATGGATCTAACACATTTGTTTATTGATAAGCATTTGGGTAGTTTTCTACTGTTTGGCTGTTATGAATAATAGTTCTATTTATGAATATCTTTATATTTACTTTTTTTTTAAAGATTTATTTATTTATTATGTATACAGTATTCTCAGTACTCTGCTTGCAGGCCAGAAGAGGGCACCAGATCTCATTACAGATGGTTGTGAGCCACCATGTGGTTGCTGGGACTTGAACTCAGGACCTTTGGAAGAGCAGGCGGTGCTCTTAACCACTGAGCCATCTCTCCAGCCCTATATTTACTTTTGTTGTTGTTTTGGGGACAATTGTCAC
Source organism: Alexandromys fortis (assembly GCF_014885135.2). Taxonomy (NCBI): domain Eukaryota; kingdom Metazoa; phylum Chordata; class Mammalia; order Rodentia; family Cricetidae; genus Alexandromys; species Alexandromys fortis. Next base: position 5,212,775 of record NW_026067901.1, read on the forward strand.
AGCTAAGCCTGGCCTCAAGTTTATTGTATAGCCTAGGATGACCTCTGTCTCAACACTCCCTGGCCATATACATCTTTCCTGTGGACATAGGTGTTTTTAGTGCTGTTGAGTATTAGGGGTGGAAGTTGTGGGCTGTGGTTACTCAAACACTAGCTTTTTAAAAAAGCTTGTGTGTGTGTGTGTGTGTGTGTGTGTGCGCGCACGTGCATGCGCGCGCACTGTAGCGACTGTGGAGGTGACAGGACAACCTGCAGCAAATTCTCTTCTTTCATCATGTGGGTTCCAGAGATTGAGCTGCCTGCGGAGCCATCTTGCTGGTCTCTAAATTTATACTTTAAAGGGGAATTTTGGCTTCTGTCACTCTTTATTGCTTTTCTAACATCTCCAAGCTTCTCTGCAGTTTATAAATTAACAATACAGTAACAGTTTCTTAACCATTGCAGGTCTGTGCCTGTCACTCTGCATTAGACATCTCATTCTAAAACTAAGGCTGAAGAAGCTGTCCTTACACTGTCCTTACCTATGCTCAGTCTCCTGCAGAAGTTGAGTGAGAGGACTGGGGTTGGAAGTCAGGGGTAGAACACTTGCCTGCCATGCTCCAGGCCCTAGGATAAGTCGCTTACAACATGTTATTTTGGCCAAAGCAAGTAACTTCAGGCCAGAGTCAATGAATAATGAAATACAGCTTCCCTTTAGAGGGAGGAGAGTTAATGGAGGCGAGTAGGACTCACTCACATTAGTTCAGGGTGTGAGGTGCGTGAGTATGAGCATGAGGTAGTTTTCCTAATGCTTCTGATTCAGGAGAAGGCCCGGCAGGGCTAATTGATAGGGGTGGTCTTTTTATGGCCCCCGAGAAAAGTCTAAGAATACAGTGCAGGTGAAGTGTGTATAGTGTCGCGATCCCACAGAGGGCCTAGTGAAGGACAGGCTGAATCAGTTCAGAGTCGGTGTATATATGTCATTTCTTTGTAGTCATCCGAGCTTGTGAACAAATGACCTGGCTTTAATTTGATATTTTACTAGAAAGGTATTGCCAAAGGATAGAGTAAGAGTAGAGAATGGATTGACCCTGTGCTCTAGAGTAATAGGGAGGGAAATGAGACAGGAGGGAGCCTGCGTGCACCTAGAGGTTGTCTGACAGGAGAGGAGGATTGCCATTTAGGGTGTCAGTTTCAAGTGATGACCAGGTCCAGCCAGGATTTCCTGTTTTAGCTCAGAGGAGTTGGGGTACAAGTTAGTGGTGATGGAGAATTGTGGAACTATTGGAACTATTCTACATTGCAGTATCCAAGGTGATACTTTCTCATTCCCTACTAGACAAGTGTGATTGTGCCTGCTTTACTCCCTGTGTTTTTTTCTAGTGTTTTGCCAGTGTATCTGATCATTCAGTTGGTAATTTATTGAATAAACAGGGAGAGAATTAAGAACTTGGTGTGGACAGGAGGAAGGTGGCCTAGATGCCAACGTTGACTGGAAGAGTACTCAGTAGGCTGCTGGTCCACTCAAGTGCTGCAGCAGGTCAGCTTTTCACAGAACTGGCATTTAATGCTGGCTTCTGCCTGCAAGCCACTCATGTTATTTCTCCAAACACCTTGGGTGTCTTACAGTGCGTATCCTTGAGTTCAAAGGTCCAAGAAACATGTACCTACATTTTGGGTGAAGTAAAATAAATTCTACTTACCTCATGGTAGGAGTGCCCTAGAATTTATGACCTTAATCTACTGAACTTTGATTCTGTAGTTCAGCACCAGCAAAATCCAGAGACCTGGTGTATCTCAAAGATTTAGAAGATTTAAGCTTAATTAAGTTGCCAAGTGTCTTGAATTCAACTCTCACGTCTGTGGCCCTGCCTTCTGTCACCTTTAAGTCATGGCCTTGGGATGTAGCTATAACTGTAACACTGAGGAGCAGCCCTTGACTTAGAAACTCTTGTGGCTAGCCTGTGTGGACAGTTTGAGGAAGCCGCTTCTGCTTACATGGGTGTTTACTTGAAGCTACTCAGGCTTGAGCAGTGTCAGCAGCTTCTCTGGGTTTGTCAACATGTATGTCACCTTTTCCTACTGAGATATTTGTGGTAAATTTTTTTGTTGGGTCTCAACTATGGCTTTCTGGCTGCCCTCGATTGAACTCACAGAGATTGCCTGACTCTGCCTCCCAAGTACTGAGATAAGAGGTATGCACCCCCTTACCTGGCAGGCAGATATCTTAAAAGTATGGGTAGTGATGATATACAAATATTAGCGGTGATGAGTGATTTGTTAGGCTTTGAAAAGTTTTAAATTGTTCTTGGTAACCATGGATCCATTGAGACATCCAAACTTAAGAATCTAAATTGTGTTGGGTGTGAGCACACACCTTTAATCTCAGCACACTGGAGGCAGAGGCAGGCACATCTGTGTGAGATAGCAAGTTCTAGGCCATCTTGGACTACATAGTGAGACTCTGTTTCCAAAAAGAAAGAAAGAAAAAGGAAGGAAGGAAGGAAGGAAGGAAGGAAGGAAGGAAGGAAGGAAGGAAAGAAGATTTTAAGTTGTTACTGTATATAAGCAGCATTATTATATGAACAACTTTATTGGTAACTTTTGTGGGGATGAATGGGTGCAAGGAACAATCTCTATACCTTATGCATATATGGCAAGCCAGTGGTACTACCTTTTTAAAATATATATTTATTATATGTACAGTGTTCTGCCTGTATGTCTTCCTGAAGGCCGAAGGGCACCAGATCTCATTATGGATGGTTGTGAGCCACCACATGGTTGCTGAGAATTGAACTCAGGACCTCTGGAAGAGCAGTCTTAACATCTGAGCCATCTCTTCAGCCACAGTGGTAGTACTTTTGATGAAAAATTCTTTTGTGGGGCCTAGAACTAAAGAGTCCCTGCCTCAGCCTCTGGAGTGCTAAGGATTCCAGGCTTGTGCGTCCACACCATCGTCCCTCCCGTGTTGCTTCATTGCTTGCTATACTATGTTCACTCAGAAATGGCTTTGAGGCCTGGTTACATTTCCAGCCACCATGGCTTCTGCTGATGCTTGATTAACCAGGCAGAGGACAGGATCCTTGGTCTGCATTTCTAGTAAGGGATCTTAGGACCAGGCAGATTTAGGAAATAATGCCCAATCATGTGTTGTGTAAAATGGAGTAAAAGCTGCAGCAGAAAATGATATTGTTGTACCCAACTTTACAAAATAATATTTATTGAATAACTGAGATTTCCATTTTCATTTTTCTTTTACCCTGTTGTGTGGTAGAAATAGAATAATAGGGTTAGTCGCCCCCCCCCCCCGCCCGTTAAGAACAAAGATACATGCTAGGTGTTGATTGTAAATAAGCTGTGTTAAAATGATACTGAAAATGTCTTTATCCAAAAGTTTGTTGTTAGGCTTAACTGGATGTGCAAGCGCTTGAATTTGAAAGACGTATATGTATTTTGTTAGGATACTTCTGAGTTTGGCTGCCTTTAAGAACTGTTATATTTTAAACACAAATAATTATCCCTAGTGGGGTACAAACAAAGTTTCTAATCAAGAGATAAGCATTACTGTTGGGTGCACATTTACTTTTTTGACTAATCTTTTCAAAAAATTAAAATACTCAACTTTGTAGGCATTGATGTGTCTCTCAAAGGAAAAACAAATAACAGTGTAACTTTGCCCAGTGACTTTAGAGTCCCAGTGCTGTAGCTTATGTAGTAGATAGAGAATCTCCTAGGCAGTGTGTAAAAACTTACCAGTCAGACCCTGGTCCCATCGTCTGTTTCATCGTTAGTCTGGTGTGCATTCTTCAAGAGAGAGCACGATGCCTTCTGGCTGAGGGCTCCTGCTTTGCATCACGGATCATAGAAATTTATGGAAGGTCAGACTAGGAGTTTTGCAAGTCTGAAATTTCCTAGAGTTTTGATATTAGAGTAGCAACCTTGAGTTGACTCCACGGAGGGCAAAGCTCTGCGGTGCTGAGTGGGATGTCCTTGTCAGTGACGTGGTGCAGAAGGCCTTCGGGCAGGGAGCGGGTGTCAGATGGTTGCTTTGGAAGGAAATGACCGTGAAAAACATTTTTGCAATGTGACACTTTTCCATTTTTTACCTCCTTCCTTAAGCAAGCCCACATCTCGCTTTTGTAGTGTATCGAAACAGAGTGTAGGCTGAAGCAGCCGTGACTGTCCTCACAATGCCTGCTTTTCAGCTTGAAACACTTAGAAGTAGTTCAGGTTGATTAGTTTGAATGTATTTAATGATCTTTTCCTCCCATTACACCTGTATTTGTGACATACTACTTTTGTGGTAAATAGCATATGTGGGTGAAATGATTTTCTAGGATAGTATGCAGTGAAGAAAAAGATAAGATGTATTAATGTCTTACATATGTCAGAGTGGAAGAGATTTTAATGTATCCAGAGAGTTCCTGACCACAAAAATGTACAGTTGTAGGATATTCTCACCTAGTCAGTGGTCTTAAGGTTTTATTTAAAACAGTGTGCCCTAAGTAAAGAAATCAGTTTTCCAAAAATGCTTTGATTTTTCATAGCAATTGGATTTGCAGTTTCGTGCTGTAAAATGGAACATGAAGTTAATGTGTTACTCAGTCAACTCCTTGGTAGTGCGCAGTCTGAATACTCACCCAGGACTGTTATTTCTTCTCACCGTCAGGTGTAAAGATCTCTCTCTCTGTTACTGGAATCACTATTGGATGCTGCCCTCTGATGTTTGTGGAATGAACTGCTTTTGGGAAGCGGCTTTTAGGTAGGCCCTTAATATTTAATTGGTAGATGAGAGTAGGTAAGACTAGATAGGAGATGATCAAAACTTTCACTGTAATAAAACATGACTGTTTATTTTACTATAATTTAGTATCATATAACTAAGTAATTGATATACTGCTTGGGTCTTCTATTCTTTTATCTCCTAGTTATTTTTTTACATACTACTAATTTTAATACATATTATATGAAAATGCTCTAAATTTTTTTCTAAATGTCATTAAGCTGTAAGTTTTAGGAGAATATATGATTGATTTTTACTAATAAATTGATAAGTAAGTATGATTAGTTTGCTTTCTGTTGCTATGATAGAGCAATCTGACTAAACACAGCTTGGGAGGAAAGGGTTGCTTGGTTTACACTTCCAGGTCACAGTCCACTCCTCCTGGAAGTCAGGAGGAACCATGGAGGGATGCTATTTGCTGGCTTGCGTTCTTGCTTGCTCAGCTCCCTTCATTATAGAATCTAGGCCCACCTATCTCATGATGCCTACAGTGTTCTGGGTCCTACCACTTCAGTCATGGAGACAGTCTTCCCAAACATGCTTATGTTCCATCCTGATCTAGGAGGTTCTTCTCTCAGGTAACTCTTAAGCTGTGTCAAGTTGACAATCAGGCTTACATAAGATAAGATGATACAAGGCTTCCCCTAGACATTTACAGATAACATGCACATTCTGTATGTATGTGTGCATATGCATTCATGTGTATGTATACACGTATATGTTTGTCAGTTACCTAATTTAAAGGTAGGGGCTTTAATACTGGGTATTAAATGCCCAGTGTTTTTTAAGTCCTGGGGCTGATGGATGGTTCATCTGGATGGGGCTGGATGGGGCTGATGGATGGTCACTTGCTGCCAAGCCTGCCATTGAGCAGAGGAAGATTGTACAATGATCCTTTGGCCTCCATGTGTATACTGTGTGTGCACATCCGCCCTAAACAAAATGTCCTGAAACCAAAAGGGATAGTATACTAAAAACACATTTTGTAGGGGATGAGACAGCCAAGGAAAGATTATGTTAGCTTTAGCCTAGAGGCTTGTAGGGATGCAGAAGATAAGAACATCCTTACTGGAGGAGTAAAAGAAAAGACATTATTTACTGCCTTTTAAAGTCACTGTGTGATGAAGAAGATTTTGGACTGGGGCCTGTGCTGCTCTTGCCTTCAGGAAGAGAATCAACTGTTGTAGGCAGTTGCTCTCCTGAGACAGTAGTGGTGGAGAAAATGTGGGAATGACCTGATGTGCCTTTCTCAAGAGCAAAAACAGTTCAGATGTTTTTCCAGTATCTTTATGGTTAATTTAAATTCTCAGTCTATTTGCCAGTGACCATGCCGGTTACCACATTTTTTTTTACAATTAAAAAAATTATAATTGCATCATTTCCTTGCTCTGTACCATTCCTCCTAGCTGCCCACCCCTCGCTCTCCTCTCAAATTTATGACCTCTTTTTTTTACACACACACACGTATGTATGTATATATGTATGTATACACCCTACTGAGTCCACTGAGTAACTTGTATGCATATGTTTTAAAAAATGACTACTTAGTACCAGAGAACCAACTAGAGGGCTCATCCCTGGGGAAGACTTAATTCTTCCCCTTTCAGCAGTTCTTCATTGCCTATAATACAAGCTGCAATGTTTTTTTGTTTTGTTTTTTATTTTTTTTTTTTTTTTTTTGAGACAGGATTTCTCTGTAGCTTTTGAATGTCCTGGAACTCTCTCTGTAGACTAGACTGGCCTTGATCTCACAGAGATCCACCTGCCTCTGCCTTCTGAGTGCTGATATTAAAGGCATGCACCACTACCTCCTGGCAACAAGCTGCATTCTTAATATTTATAATAGTATACATAAAGTATCAAATTCTCAAATATGCATCCCAGAAGCAAATGGCAAGGGCACGTTGATATCAGGTTTTCTCTCTGTGTGACAGATATCCATGTGTTGGTCCCAGGCTATATTTGGCTTATAGGCTCATGTAGTCTCCATGTTTCAGCCTTTCAAGTAGCTGGAGTCTGCAGTGGTAACGCTAGGCTTTTGAATTTGAGATTTTAAGTCATACCCCTCTTTTACACTTTCTGCTTGTAATACTGTATCTGTTTATACCAAGTGAATACAAAAATAAAACCATTTTGCATTATGTATCATTATCATTCTGTAATATATCTTAAACTCAGTTTCTTTTTTCTTTTCTTTTCTTTTCTTTTAAATGTATACAAGTGTGCTTATTGCTCACAAAGGCCAGATGATAGGGTGTCAGATCCCTTTGAACTGGAGTTATGGGTGGTCATGAGCTATCAACATGGGTGATGAAAATGAGCAGACGCTATAAACTGCTGAGTCATTTCTCCAGTCCTTACACTCACTTTCTTACGTAGAACTAAATCTCCCTCTTTCAGTGAACCTGTATCAGACAGACAGCAGAAGTGACAGATGCCGTGTCATGTTCACCCTGTTTTAGTTTTGTGTGTGTTCCGTGATTCTGCATGCAGGTGCATGTGCTCTGCCCTGGTAGAGATCAGAGGGTAGTCTCGGGTGGTATGCTGTGTCATGGTGAGGTCAGAGGGTAGTCACGGGTGTTATGCTGTGTCATGGTGAGGTCAGAGGGCAGTCTCATGCTGTGTCATGGTGAGGTCAGAGGGTAGTCTCGGGTGTTGTGCTCTGTCATGGTGAGGTCAGAGGGTAGTCACGGGTGTTGTGCTGTCATGGTGAGGTCAGACGGTAGTCTTGGGTATTATTCTCTGTCATGGTGAGGTCAAAGAGTAGTTTTGGGTGTTGGTCCTCATCTTTTGGCTTGTTGATGCAGATTCTGCTGTATACAGTGGAGACATTCTTGGATTCTCCTGTCTGCTTCCACAGGAGGAAGCTAAGACTCTCTCCTTGCACAGGGCCTCCAGGGATTGAACTCAGCTTGGCAGGTTTGCCTTCAGGCATGTGTACCCACTGAGCCATTCTACTGGCCCCCATCTTTTGTGACATGATAGTTTTGTTTGGTTTTGCAGAATGACCCTTAGTTTGATTTGCCTGGGTCCTCATGAATGGATTAAGGATTTGGTGTCGCTTTTGGCTTTTGCTCATGGTGTCATAAGGGATCAGCTGGTGCCATAAACTTAGCATTGTTGGCTAAGTTTTATCACACGCTTAAGGCCCTGGACTTCCATTTCTGCTCTGTAGTGGTCTCTGTGTCCACTTTGAAATAGGTGTGGGAAATACCTTGGTTTTGGCAAAGTAATCATCATAGTGATTCTCTTATTCTGTATTTGTTGGCAGATTTGGAAGTTTTTCCCCTTCCCCTTTTATTTAGCTTTACTCATGGATTCAATTTTTGATTTTTATTATGTTGATCATTAGTGTCATATGTTTTTGGTTTTTTTTAATATTTATTTATTATGTATACAATATTCCGTCTGTGTGTATGCCTGCAGGCCAGAAGAGGGCACCAGACCCCATTACAGATGGCTGTGAGCCACCATGTGGTTGCTGGGAATTGAACTCGGGACCTTTGGAAGAGCAGGCAATACTCTTAACCTCTGAGCCATCTCTCCAGCCCATGTTTTTGGTTTTTTGTTGGTGGTTTTGGAGACTGAACCAGAGTGAGCTGGGCAGGAGCTTTAGCACTGAGGTACATTCCAGTTCTTCCTTTCTTTGTGAGCCTTGGGCTCCTCGAGTATAAGAGGGCATTGGAAATGAGAGAGGATCTGTGGAAGACCCTCAGCCACTGCTCAAGCAAGGAAAGGCATGACCTTGCTTAGGGCCTTAAGAGGACCTTAGGGCCAAACTCAGTGCACTGAGTTTGGGAAGGCCTCTACAGTGATGGCAAATTGCCTAAACCTCCCCACACAGTTTACAGATTCCCCTCTGTCTTAGTGTCATTTCCTGTTGCTGTGATAAAATGTCCCGCATAAACAATTTAAAGGAAAAAGGGCTTATTTGGCTTTCAAATTCCAGGTTATGATCTGTTGTGGGAGGTCAGGATGTGAGAACCTGCCCCACACCCAGTCAAGAACAGACAGCGGTGAATTAATGTGTTCATGCCAGTGCTTGGCTTGTTCTCACCTTCTTACTGAGCCCGGGGCCCAGTTAGTATGCTGCCATATTAGGGTGGGTATTCCCGGGTCAGTAAACCCAGGTAAGAAACGATCACAGGGCATGCCCCAGGCAGCCTACCCTGGACAGTTTTCCTCATCGAGACTTCCTTCCTTTTCATGGTATATCCTGTCAAGTTGACAGTCAAAATCAACCATTACATTTCAGACAACCTTCTAGTCAGTAGCTTACAACACAGTAATTTTAGCTGACCCTAGAATTACTTGTGGTGAAGTTGGAAGGATCGTTGATAAAAACTCAAGCTGGGTGGGAAGCCTGCCGGAGGGAGCCTGCAGCACAGTCTAACACCTTTGAAGTCCAGGGTGAATAAGCTGCTGCCTCTCTTTGTGAGTGTCTGAGGGGTCCTGCTGGGCATCAGGACCGTGTGCCTAGCTCCCACTTGACGCCATTCTGAGAGGTGTCTGTCCCTCTCCTCACAGCAGATAGCGCTATGCCCCCTAAGTTATGCTTTAGTGACTTATAAGAGCACTCTGGTGTTCTTTGGATTATCTAAAGATTTGTTGTTGTCAGGTGGGAAAGTAGATGTGATTTCAAAATTCTTTTGGGGTAAGATTTTTTTTTTTTATCTCTGCAGGGATTTTAGTTAAGATAAAGCACAATTTAGCAAACAGTGATGAAGAATCTTAACCTTCATTCATTTGGGCCAGAATGACTGGAATAGCTGTTTCCAAATGAATGCTTAGGAAACTTTAGTCACCAATTCCTGCCATATAGAAGCTTGCTTAAGATTTCTCCTAATCTTCTGCAATTGTCCTTTCTGTCCTTGGTGTTGAGGGGTCAGAAACCATCTCCCCATCCACAGGCTGATGTTCTAATGAAGACTTTTTTTTTTAAAAAACCATTGTGAGCAATTGGATCTGAATACAATTAACAGGAAGATGAGATAGAATTCTCTAGAATTGTGTGCCTTGATTGTCTTCGCTGTTTTGAGATGAACTAAATTCATGTTTCCTTGTCAGAGTGTAATGGTACTCATACAGTTCCTATTAGGAATGTTGGCAGATAAGAGGGAAGGGATTAAGGGGACGGATAGGGGAAAAGGCACCACTCCCGTCCAGTTCCTTCAGTGGAGCAGTGTGGTGAACTTTAAGACTGGAGCTCATGCCCACACCAGAGGGAGAAAAGAGCTCTCCAGTCTGCATACCACTGACCTGTTAGAAGGGAGTTCCTGCCTAGGCAGGAAGGGGAACTGAGGAGATCTTTCCTTCCAGAAAGATACATCAGTGTGTGTGAGGTCCTTTCAGAAATCTCTCCCTATCTTGGTGAGTACTTGGTAAGTGGAACTGATACATGCCACTGAAAAACATTACCTGAGCAAATTTCCTGTGATGAGCCTGGCTTATGACGGGATGTAACACGGAAGTATTTGTGGATGAGTTGTGGCTGACCTGCTTCATAATGATCTGATTGTAGGGTGTGGAAGGCATGTGAAGGGGCTTTAAAGGGAATTGGAAGAAATTTCAATGAAGAACTACAGTTTTAAAATACTTGAATGGGGGCCTTCAGAGTACTTAGGCTTCCTTTCTTGACACCTGGTGCAGGAGACGAGTGAAGTCAGGTGTACATTCTTGGAAGAGGTGTGTTGCTTGTGGAAAACTCGTGGAGAGGAAGGCATGGATGATGGAGTCAGTATTGTAATATTTTGCGGCTTGATATTTCTTTTGCATTTTTAAAAGAAGTTGTAAACTTCTGTTTTTAAATATGGTAAAAATACCATTTACTAGTAATTACATGCTAACCTGTTGGAAATGCTCTCTTTGCTATTAGGTATAGTCTGAAAGCGCAGCCCACTGAGAAAATGCACCTTGCTGTTGTCGCCTGTGGTGAAAGGCTGGAGGAAACTGTGACCATGTTGAAGTCCGCTCTCATTTTCAGCATCAAGCCGCTGCAGGTGCATATTTTTGCTGAAGACCAACTACACGATAGCTTTAAAGACAGAGTAAGTACTTGACACACAGTAAGGACTTGAGATTTTACTGTCGGATAGTCTGCTATACCAGAACTGTCTGCTCGGCAGCCTTCCCTCTTTGGGAGGGAGCTCTCGACTCCAGATACAGTGTAGAGGAAGATTGGATTTTGAACAAGAATAGGCAACCTAAGTCCCCTGCCTAGTCTGAAGGTTTTATTTGCTTAAGTTACGTCATAGTTCTTCATCTTTAAGGAGGACTCTTATTTTTTTTCTGGCTGTGGTCAAGCCATTTTCAATATAAGACTCTACCTCATGGTTTAAAATGGCAATTCAAACTCCAGCCATCACAACTATATTGTATCCATATAAGGAGAAGAAAGAGGAAGAAAGAAAAATGCTGCTTTCCTTTAAAGGGTGTACTTTGCATTAATAGTTGAGACTTTTTTCTGTTTGGTATGAGTTTAGTCATTTGATTGTAGCTGGCTGTTAGATTTGAAAATAGACTATCCACTCAGGGCAGCCTTGGACCTGCTAGCCACAGTTGCCCGTGAGGAATTGGGGTATGCAAAGAAAGATGACCTGCATCTCCTAGCTTTGTGTTCCCGGGGGTGGAGATGATACTTGTGTCTCTCATTCCATCCCACCCCACTCACCTCTCTGCTAAGTCATGCTTTCAAGCTGCTGTGGATGTCTGTGTTTGATCTAACTATGTATAAAGATTCTTTGTTTTCCAACTTAAATTAGTTCATTTCCATGTTGAAGAAAAAAATGCTGTTTGCAGCTTTTTAGTTTTTGGCCAAGAGCTTTAAATTCTGTGAGGTATAAGTGGTGTGCTTACACTTTAAATTCTAAGAGGTGTAAATGGTGTGCTTACACTTTAAATTCTACGAAGTGTAAGCAGTGTGCTTATACTTTAAAGTACTTGTAGTCATCTCTTGTACTCATCATCTTATTCTTTTTATCCCGATTGTTTCTTTTTTCTTTTCTTTCTTTCTTTTTTTTTTTTTTAAGGATTTTTCTCCAGTATGTGTTCTTTTATGCTTTCGAAGATCACTGGGAAACATAAAAGCTTTAGCACACTGCTTACATTTGTAGGGTTTCTCTCCAGTGTGTATTTTTTCATGAATTTTAACATAATAAGGATATGCAAAAGCTTTATCACACTGCTTACATTTGTAAGGTTTCTCTCCTGTATGTGTTCTTGTATGCATTTGAAGAAGACTGAGAAATGTAAAAGCTTTACCACACTGATTACATTTGTAGGGCTTCTCTTTGGTATGTGCTTTTTTATATAGTCGTGTTGAATTAGGAGCGGCAGGGCTGCGTCCCCGGCACCCGGCTGCCCGCATGGCTAGGTTATGCCCCGAAATAATTACACGGAAACTGTATTTTTTTAAACACTGCCTGGCCCGTTATCTGTAGCCTCTTATTGGCTAGCTCTTAGATATTGTTCTAACCCATTTCTAATATTCTGTGGAGCCCACGAGGTGGCTTACCAGGGAGGATCTTAACCTGCGTCTGTCTGGAGTGGGAG
>NW_026067901.1:5225959-5226569 GCF_014885135.2 Alexandromys fortis
TTTTGATTTTGATGAAAGAATATTATATATATATAATATATATATTATATATATATGATGGACCAAATTGCAAAATATTCCAATATTAAATGAAAAATGTCAAAGACTTCATTTTGAAGTAAGTGTTGAAAAGATCTCTAAGTAATCTGTAAGTTGAAAGGGAAAATGAAATTATTGTTCTTTCAAAATAGTTAACAGGGACACCAAAGCAGGGTGTCACAAAAGTGCTCTTTAACTTTGTTGGAAGATACTTACGCTTTTTGAAGGACTTGAACACAGTTGTATGTCAAAGGGAGATTTCAGTTTGGCAAAAACTCTACCCCATCTCCCCTGGTCATTTCTGTGTGCTCTTGGGTAATTTGAACCAACAGTTCTAAAGCTGGGCCTGTTGCCTGTGCTCATCATTCCAGTTAATCGGGAGATTGAGGCAGGAGCCCAGGATTTGAGACTTGCTCCTTGTTTTACAGCTACAATAGCTAAGCCTGTCGGGATGATATGCTGTTAGAGCAACAGTGGTAAATTATGTTTGTAACTGAGTCTGGACCAAGGCAGTACTTTGAAGTGAGTTTAGGACATTAAAGAGGAATACTTGTTATAGTTTTTTTTTTTT
>NW_026067901.1:5230230-5302435 GCF_014885135.2 Alexandromys fortis
TGTCTCCTGTAACCTTTTCCGTTGGTGGGGATACAGCCTTGCCTGTCTCCTGTAACCTTTTCCGTTGGTGGGGATACAGCCTTGCCTGTCTCCTGTAACCTTTTCCGTTGGTGGGGACACAGCCTTGCCTGTCTCCTGTAACCTTTTCCTGTAGTGGGGACAGTCTTGCCTGTCTCCTGTAACCTTTTCTGATGGTGGGGACACAGCCTTGTCTGTCTCCTGTAGCTGGAGGGGGAAGAGGGTCTTCTCCACTCAGGCTCAGCCATCTCTATCAGGTATTTTCCCTATCTGCTACTGAATTAGCCTAAAGCAGACTGAGAGAGGGGTGGGGATTTCAGCCTAGCTACTCAGTGAAGCCACGTCTCAAGTCTATTGTGGGAAGGGTAACAAATTTGCGGAGTAGCTGAGCAAGGATCAAGTCTTGTTCTCATTGTGTCTTAACTAAAATGTTTCAGGACCATCCAGCCAACTGCCTGGCTCTTTGAATAGGGCTTAGCTATGAACACAACCATTAGAAAGTTGTAAACATTCATAGAGCTTTAGGAGAACTGTTTCTTTTACTTTGGTAACTTGATTCTGTGGTCCTCCAGCCTCTGAACTTTGTTGATGATGTCATGTTGCACATGTCAAAAGGTTGGGTACTCTTGCTAGGCTAATCTAATCATTCATTGAGTTTTATGGGTATTCCAGGATAGGCAACAAATTTGAAGAGTTATTTTAAAAGTTTGTAAGGAAAAATGAAAACTTATCTTTGAAAAATCTCTGTGGATGGTACTCAAGGTTTACAATTTTAAGAAGTGCAACAGAGTCAATCTTTTAAAATAAAAGTCTGCTTCTGTCCTTGTTCTTCCTAACTGAGGTTTTGATGTGTTGATGGTGCGTATCAAAACAGGAGCATAGACTGGAGCAGATAGCTTGGGCTCAGTTTGTCTTTGCACTTTGTAGTGCAGACGTAAGTGATGGCGCGCGGTGTTCGGGCAGGGGAGGGGTCTGGGAGACCTCCATTATATTGCTTCATTTGTGTCTAGTTACCTGCTCTTGAGGCTCAGTGTATGGAGCCATCTGAAGTTAGTGTATTTTATATCTTGAAAAACAGTTTTCTCCCAACCATTCATGTTTTTTTTTCTCACTGTGAGTTTTTTTTTTAATTAGGGTTTGTATTGTTTTTCTAGCTTTTCTAAAAATTGGTGAAAAAATTAGCAATGTACTAATTAGAAATGACATTTCAGAAAAAATTATCTTAAAACATTGTAAACTGACTTATTTCTTAGGTGTAATTTCTATTACTATGCTTTTATTAAAAAGATATAACTAATTCAAATATCTTTCCTCATAGCTAATCCTGAAAGAAGTTGATTCACTACTCTATGTTGACACTGATATCCTTTTTTTACGACCTGTTGATGATATTTGGTCATTACTAAAGAAATTTAATTCTACACAAATTGCTGCGATGGCCCCCGAGCATGAGGAACCTCGAATAGGATGGTATAATCGCTTTGCTCGGCACCCGTACTACGGGAAGACCGGGGTGAACTCTGGAGTGATGCTGATGAACATGACACGGATGCGGAGGAAGTACTTTAAGGTGACTCGGTGCACGCGCAGGGTGGTGATTGCAGCTTCCCTTTCTCCTTAAGTCCAAAACTAATGTAGGGGCTGGAGAGACAGATACTCAGTGATTAAGAGCTCCTACAGGGACAGTGATGAGGTTTTAGGATCTAAAGTACGCAGCTCACTATTGCCTGCCTGTAACTCCAGCTCCAGGGATCGCAGGCCCTCTTCTGTCTTCTGCAGGCACATACAAATACACATACACATAAGTAAAAATGAAGCAGATGTTTTAAAAAATACATAGATTTAAGGCTCGTACGTAGATGGCTCAGTTGTTAAGTATATCTGCTGTTCTCGCAGAGACCCAAATTCTGTCCCCAGCATCTGTGGCAGGCAGCTCACAACTGTAACTCTTAATTCCAGGGCATTTGATGCCTTTTCTGGTCTCTAAGGGCACTAGGCAGTCACATGGGTGAGTGTAAGCAAAACACATAAAATAAAAATAAGTATATTGCGTGTGAGTGCATGTGTGTGTGTGGTGTGTCTCCAGATGTGGTGATACACACCTTTAATTCTAGCACTTGGAAGGAAGAGATAGGCAGATCTCTGCCAGCCAGAACTACATAGTTAAGGCACTGTCTCAACCCCCAAAATATATATGTGTACACGATGTAATTGTGTGTGTACACACACACACACACACACAATTGTATATACATACACATATGAGGTGGACAGATACGAAACTGTTTAGGATAATTGGATAAAAATGTGTTCATAATGTTATTTAGTGGCAAATTCAAGTAGGCCATATCAGATGGTATTTCTCATGATGAAGTAAAATAGTGTACCAACAAGTACTGCCATCTTGTAGACTTTGATTGCAGGAAGCTGTCATCATTTTATAGTGGTAGGCATAGAGAACTTGAATCTGAAGTGACATTCAGGCAGAGTTTTGGTTATCAGCATAGATTCTGCAGCCTGTCCGTCGGACTCTAACTTTGGCACCATAGTAGTTCAGTGACCTGGAGTGAGTTTTGACTCTGTCAGGGTGTTTGTCATCTGAATGGTGGGATGGAGCTAACTACAGGGGATCCTGTGCCCTCCCTTGTCCTTCACAGGTAACTGCATCAACAAAGAACACATCACATACATTCCTTGGGCACATGCACATAACTTAAAAATTAGGCAAATTTTTAAATATTAGGTGAAACCAATTAAAAAGAAGAACTTCTGAGAAAACACAGACTTCCCTCCAGTGCCTATTTTGTTATATCTAGGTAGGATTAAATTAATTAAATTAATTTAAGGGGTTTTAGGAGTCATATATATTTTGCAATTTTTTTTTCAAATATTTTTCTGTGGCTTCTGGCAGATCAAAATTTGCATTATTTTTCCCTTCTACACATCTGTTTAAATCTTTATGTTATGTAGTTTTTTCTTTTGTTGTTTTGTTTTGAGCCAAGGTCTCTCTGTACTCCTGGCTATTCTGCAACTTGCTATGTAGACCAGGCATCTTCCCACTTCCCTCTGCCTCCAAAATGTTGGGGTTAAAGTTGTGTACCCCCATGTCTGTGCCAGTTTTTTCTTAAGTATGGCCAAGGTACCGCTTGTTGGTGTCACCACTGTATGCCAGCCTTTCCATCTTAGAATCTGTAGTGTGTATCACACTATTCTCTATCCATCACATAAACTGTTCTTTTTAGCGTTCTATTTTCTGGATCTTTACAAAGATCTTGATTTTTTTTTTTTTTAATTCAGTTTGTCTCCCAGAACTGAGTGAATGCAATCAGTGTTCTGTTGATGTATTAGTAGAGTTTTCTAGAGGAACAGAACTGAGAGAATGGGGGGGGAAACATGTATTTTCAATATGTGTGTGCATGTGTGTGTATGCACATATATATATATACATATGGGACTTATTGGAATGGCTTACAGGATGTAGTGCTGCTAGTCCAACAGTGGCTGTCTACCAACAGAAGGCTGGATGTGTCAGCTGGTCTTCCTTGTGCCTTGGAATGCTGAAGAAGTAGACTCTCATGCTAGTGAAGGAATGGACTTGCCGTCGAGAGTGAGGGCAAGCAAGTAGAGGGGCAAGAGCGTCCTTCTTCCTTGTCCTTTATATAGGCTGCTAGCAGAAAGTGTGAACCAGATAAAAGGTGGATCTTCCTACCTCAGGAGATCCAGTTAAAAGGTGGGTCTTCCCACTACAAATGATTTAATTAAGAAAAATTCCTCACAAGTGCTTGGGTTTTAGTTAATTCCAGGTGTAGTTAAATTGACACGAAGAATAACCATCACAGTTGCATCTGCTCTTGCTTAATAATTAATATTTTGTTTAGTTTGCTTTGAATATTTACTATTTGTGGAGCATAAAGCTTTTTTTTTTTTTTTTTTGTGGAGCCAACATAACAGATGATTGCTATTCCATGTGCCAAACTGTGCTTGGTAATATCATGCCAGAAGATGGTGCTGTAAGATTATCTGCTAAGAATTACGGGGCTTCTCACCAGCTGCATTTGAGCCTTGTAGAATTATGAGTTTAGTATTTAAAAAAAAAAACTGGAAATAATTTAACACTTTGATTTTTAATTGGGCTATGTAGCTCAAGTTCATGACTGCTCTCAGTTTATCTGTTATTTCCTTGACGTTCACTCTTAACCACCTGAGTAGATCCTGTCTCCCCCTTCCCCCTTTTCTTTTGACATGTCTTAAGCCAGCTAGAGGTGAGGATATAGAGATTTAAATAATTTCTAAACTTTTATATCTTTTTTCTTTTAAGAAGATTTATTTATATCTTTATTTCTGTTTGCTTCTGACTATGTGTGCACCATGTTTATATAAACCAGAAGGCTTCCAGATCACCTTGGGCTAGAGTTATAGATAGTTGTAAGCTTCTGGGACTTGAACTCCAGTCCTCTTCAAGAGCAGCAAGTGCTCTTATCTGCTGAGCCATCCCTCCAGGCTGATGAAATGTTTTGTTGTGTGCACTAATGGCTTTACAGAGAAAGAGCTGAGTGGATTGAGCATATGTAACTATGTGGATGGAATTGACTGCATTCACAGTCAGAGTGTTCACACAGCTCCTTTATGCTTAGGGACGCAATCCCATTGTTCTTCAGTATTGTGCATGAACTTGCTCAGATGGTCTTATAGAATTTACTTATTTTTAAAATGTATTTTCTCGTGCATATTTTTCTTTCTTTTTTCATAGCAAGCAAATTTTAATAATATTAACAACATACTTCCATCTAATTTGATCTCCTCTTCAGCCACAAACCAAAATTGAGTATTTTCTTAACCCAAGCACATGGTGGTTGCACGACTGTGGCCCCAGTACTCAAGAAGTGAACATGAGAGGATCTAGAGTTCAAGGCTAACCTCAGCTATATAACAAGACCCTTTTAAAAAAATCCCCAGACTGATGAGATGACTCAGCAGTTAAGAGCACATATTGCTTTTCCAGAGGATCCAAGTTCAATTCCCAGCACCCACTTCAGGCATCCCACAATCAGCTTTAACTCCAGGGGGGTCTCACACCTCTGGCCTATGCAGGCACCTGAACTCACACACACAGACATACATAATAAAAATATTAAGGTGCTGGAGAGATGGCTCCATGGTTAAGAGCACTGTCTACTCCTCTAGAGGACCTGGGTTCAATTTCCAGCACCCACATGGCAGCTCACAACTGTCTGTCACTCCAGTCTTAGGAGATCCAATGCCCTCTTCTTGCCACCATAGACACCAGGCACACACATGGTACATGGACAAACATGCAAAAAAAACCCATACATATAAGTAATAAAAATTTTAAATATATTAAAATAGTTTTTAAATGTGGATATTTTTCTACATAGTTTTTCTATCTCTATCTGTAGCAAATATTGCCTTGGTTCCCCCTGTTCAATAACTTTGGGCACAGATCATCAATCATTCTTTACCATTTGACTTGCAGTCACTTCCCAGATTGTCCCATATAACCAGAAGAGAACTTGTTTATAGTAGAAACCATATTTAAATTGTCTGTTTGTATGACTGTGCAGTTCCAGTTTGCTACATAGTAACACTTGGGCAGAGAACCCTGATTGCTCTTTGGGCTTACGAGGGAGGGGGACTTGATTGGGGGAGGAGGAGGGAAATGGGAGGCGGTGGTGGGGAAGAGACAGAAATCTTTAATAAATAAATAAATAAAAAATAAAAATTAAAACAATAAAAATTCATTTTTGTTCTTTATATCTCTCCCTGTTTAGTAAGCAGTGATGCCCTATTGGTTAAACTATTAATATATACTTAGATTTTGTGTCCTGATCATATTTGCAATGTTGAGTCTTTGTTTTTTTGCATGTATATGCATGTGTGTTAAATACATACACACACATATATGTTACATGTTTGCATGTATGTATGTACATGCATGCAACAGCCTAAAGTTGATGTCTTCCTGGGAGCTCACCAATTATGCCTAGGCTTCCTTGCACCAGCGATCCTCTGTGCCTCCCAAGTACTGGGATTACAGGTAGCTGCCACACGTGCCTGCTTTTGTCTGCCTCCTGGGGATGTACAATCTGATCTTTATACTTGTGTGACAAGTTACCCATTAAACCATCTTCCCAGTTCTTTCTCTTTTTGGTTGTGACCTTTTAATGACCAAACTATCTCTCCAGCCTTTTTCTTTTTTGAGACAGGGTCTCTGTATGACCTTATGTGGTTTAGGTGTGGTCTCAGATTTCATGTTACAGGTTTGCACCATCACACACAGATCTTTCCTTTTTCTTAGAAAATGATGAGCATGTTACGTAACATCTCTTATTTATTAGAGAAACAGAAAATACTTCCTTTGTATGTATTCTGTTCCGTGACATATGTTGCCTTGTGGAAGTGTTTTGATCTGTTTATTTCTACCTCATGAGTGCAAGGTTTATCTTTTGTTTCAGGAACTTTTCCTGGGAAGATAAATGTCTACCTCTTCCTTAAAATGACTCTGATGACAAACCATAGCATAGTGATGTCACTAGATCAGACTTGGGGAGCCAGACTTTATTTGGCTTCCTTATGGAGCATGGTTATAGAGCTTGTTTGTTTTACCAGAGAGTGGATTACTCCTAACAGTTGTACCACCAGAAAAATCTCACCCAGCACAGATGACAACTTCCTCTTAGCTATACGTGTGGGATCCCCTTTAGTTAACCTGCCACCTCCTGTATACACTAAGACCTCCCAAAACCTCAAGGTTGGGTGCAGAATTACATATAAATGGCTCAGAGGTGAGCAGAGAAAGTCTCAGCTAAAGGGCTCATACTGTCCTCATGTATTTTTATGATGGCTATGACAGTTGACATGGCTGATTGTGCATGTGACCACAGCTGTTCTGAAGCTTAAGGCTCTTAAGCTTACAGGACAGTCATCAGACAACAGGCATCCTGCCCTGTCACTCTCCAGAGTCAGGCTCTCATTGGTCCTTGGCTTGGGTGATGGCCAGCAAACCTAAGTGATCTTCCCATTTCCTGCCCCACCCAGTGCCGTGGGCATAGCTTTTTTACATTGATACTGAGGATGTGAGCTAAGGTTCTCATTCTTGAGCAGCAAGTGCTCTTAGATGCTGAGCCATCTCCCCAGCTCCTAGAAAATCTTTTCATATAGTTTATTGTCATTTCTGTTTCCTGTTGTGAATATCTACTTTAATTGTATATTTATGTATTAGTTATATGTATACACATTCATATATTATGTATGTGCACACATGTATGTGTATTCATGCACATGTACACACACACACGTACATTCTGTGATGAAGTGAAGACTATGTCCTTCAAATGGCCTCAGGTGTAGTATCTGTGTGTTGTGTTACAGTTGGGGTTGAATCTGATGGAACATGGGAAGAAGTGCTCAGTACAGCGTCTGGCTGGCACCTTTTTTTTTTTTTTTTTTTTGGCACCAGGACTACTGTTTCTTTTATAATTTAGTTTAAAGAAATCATTGAAAATTAATCAATAAAATAATACAAATAAAGCTTTAACACTAAAAAACTGCTTCCTCAGCATTTAGGAGGCAGAGAGGAGCAAGAAGTTTGAGGCCATGAGTTTGAGGTCAGCCTGGATCACATAAGGTTGTGTGTTCAAAAAAAGCAATAAACTTGACAAAAATTAGATTGAAGTGGGTGGGAAATAAAGATCAAAGAAAGAAAACTTAATGAATTTTGTGTACTGTGGTACAGTAGTCCCCCACTATCTGAAGAGAATACATTACAAGACTATCACAGAATGCCTTAGTGAAGGATGGGTTGCTATGGAATTTTTCCCTGGGGAGGCATGAACCCCAGACAGGGCACCAGTGATGTGTGTCCTCAGCATCCTTGCCTTACCAAGCTACAGTCTTTCCAAGGTGGTGTGATGATGCAGTTTGTATGTTAGCATTCCAGAGACAGGCAGGCAGATGATGAGTTTGAGGTTAGCCCGGGCTACATAGCAAAACCTTGTTCCAAAAAACGAAACAAAAACCACTTTTCATAGGTCTTCCCTTAAGATGAAGATGTGGTTGAGCTGTCATCCTCCTTTCCTTTCCTTGCTGTCTTTTGTCTGTCTCAGTTCTGTCCCTGCTGTTACTTCTGTGCTGCCTTCCCATCTCATACTGGCAGCCCTCCTCACATTTAGGGTAATAAATGACACATGGTTTTGTAGCAGAGGAATTTTCCTTTCTCTTTGTGGCTTTGTAATGGTTGCTAAGGGAAGAGTGGGAGCGGCCATGCTACCACTTCACCCTGAATGCTGAGACTCTTCAATGCTTTATCCACAGAACGATATGACAACCGCACGGCTGCAGTGGGGAGACATACTTCTGCCATTGCTTAAAAAGTACAAACTAAACATCACGTGGGGTGATCAAGATCTGTTAAATATCATGTTTTTTCATAATCCAGGTAAACATCTAAATTCCTTTAATTCTTTGTATTTGTAAAAACAATCACAGATTAAAAATCAGAAAGCAAGAAACAGTGGGCTGGGACTAGCTCCCTGGGAGATGCTTGCTTAGCAAATACAGTGCCCTCAGGTCAATCCTTGCTACCACAGGAAACAAATTTGAGTTTTCCACTTATTAACAGTTGTCAGTATTTTCATTTGAGGCAGAATTAGACTTGAATATTAATTTGGAAATCTAAATATCAAGAATAATTTTTAAGCAAAAACATTTGCAAGTGTTAATTCTGTAAATTATTTTGTGCTTTATTGCTTTCCTATCATTGGGCTTTTCTTTATTGTAGAAAGCCTTTTTGTTTTTCCGTGTCAATGGAATTATCGACCAGATCACTGTATATATGGAAGCAACTGCCGAGAAGCAGAAGAGGAAGGAGTCTTCATTCTTCATGGAAACAGAGGTGTTTACCATGACGACAAGCAGCCAGCATTCAGAGCTATGTATGAAGCACTAAGAAATGTAAGGTTTGCTCTCCTGAAGCTATCACTTAAATTTACCGTGTTATGAAGATTGCACATACAATGTGAAAGATCTCCTTTTCCTGTGTTGTAAGGTCATCAGCTCCCAAAATTTGGCTTTGTGGTTTGTTATAGATTCTCTTTCTCTCTGCACATTGCTGAACACAAATTGTATATAATATCCTCTTGACTCCTAAAAACTGCAATGTTTTTAGTAAGACTATGGATATTTTTTATTAGCCATTATACAGATGCTCTTGCTTTGTATTTTATCTTTTCTTATCAGCAAGGTTGTAGCTTTATAAAATCATAAGGGTATTTATATAAGTTTCTGAGAGGAGCCTAACCAGAAAGAGCATGACTGAGGACCAAGCTGTCTCTGAACTGTGGGTGCAGGCTGTGCCTGCTGCAGTCAGCCCTTCCAGTGGTGCCCGTCTGTTAAACAGCGGCTGTCCAACAAGAGAAATAGTGTTTAAAATGGAAAGCCACGTCAAAGCGGGAGCACTCTGATGCTCTGTAGGCATTCTCTGTAGGCTTGGGATGGAACTTCCACCCAAACATTCCAAGTTCTTTGGATGATGACAGAGATTTCTGTCCCGCCCGGTCCTGCAGCCATTCGGTCCCAAAGAAACACACAGAGGTCTATATTACTCATAAACTGGTTGGCCTATTAGCTCAGGCATCTTATTAACTCTTAAAACTTATATTAGCCCATAATTCTTGTCTGTGTCTGAATGATGACTGCAGACTGTGTCTTTCCTCTTCCCAGAATTCTCCCCTTCTCATTGCCCTGCCTCTGCTTCCCACCTATACTTCCTGCCTGGCTACTGGCCAATCAGCATTTTATTAAACAAGTACAAGAAACGAATCTTTACAGGGTAAAACCATTGTCCCACACCATTTGGATATATGGATGCCAGGGACTGGGGATGCCAGGGACTGGGGATGGCAGGGACTGGGGTGATGCTTCCACTCAGACAACTAGGTGTTAGTACTTTCCTGTGGTGTGAACCTTAGATCCTCTCAGAGAGCAGTTGATTACCCCATAATGGTCATGTCACTATTGCCCCAGTGAGCACATCTTGCCTAGCAGGTCAGGAGTTGGCAGCATCTCTTTCATCAGTCCACATAGCACCTTCCAGCACTGCTGAAGCCGAGTCAGCAGGGAAGTAGCTTCCAGTGCACCACCAGCTTCCTCTAGGTGAAATTACCCCCAGGGATAATCTTGTTTTTTTTTTTTTTTTCTCAGATTTTAAATTAAATATGATTTTGGTTTTCACTAACTTCAGACTTTCATGTAAAATGTTCTATTTTCAAGACTCATCCATCTTTTAAATAGAAAATAGTTGAAAACACTAGATCATGTTTAGTTATTTCTATTATTAGAAATAATAGCTATGCATATTATTTCCACTTAGTTCTGCAATGTGTTTCACTGTGTCACTTGAAGATTTATATGTTGTACATTATAGATGGAAGCTGGTCATCTTCCTAAAGTCATAAAATTATTAGGACTATCAGCATGTAGCTGATGTTTCGTGGTTTAATTATAGATAGTCTTGTGCATTAAGAGCTCCTGGGAACATAGGTGGTATTTAGCAGTTCTCAGGTGTGTTTATCCTCGGGTCCTTGTGTGCAGTGTGTTAACAAACTTTCCGTTATAGAAATGCCTGAGGTTTGTCAGTGTCTGTGTAGGGAGATTGGATTTTCCTCACTGTTTCAGAACTTTCAGTTCATAGTCCTCTGATCCCATTACCTGTGGTAAAACGTTACATCACGGTGGGAGCTGAGCAGAGGAAGCAAGAAAAGGAATTAAGTGCTTACAGTCCTGTGTCCCCTTCTAAGGAATGTCCCCAGTGATTTAACTCCCTGCCACTAGATACCTTCTAAATATACCACCACCTCCCAGTATCACCGCGATCTAAGGTCCAATCAAACATGTGGATCCTCTGGAGTCATGGCCAAGCAACAGTAAGTGCTGAACTTCTTTGGGAGGCGGACAGTTTCACTCTTGCTGCGCTGTGGCCATCGTGTTCATGTCTAGGCTCTAGGCCACTGTTGGCACTGTCGCTGAGTGCCTTTCAGGAACGGGAACGGCGTGCACGGAAAGCCTGCCCCATTCTTTCAATGAGCCTAGCTTTTATTAGTTTCTCCGGGTGCCTTTAACAAAGCTTAGCAGTTTTCTACCAGTTTCTCTGCGTCTTTACTGCTCTTGAATGTGTTCTTCCATTGGCTTGGGATGCCTTTCCATTGCCCCTTTCTGAAGCGTTCAGAAAGACATTGCCCTGTCTACAGAGACTCATCATCACAGACTCTTTCTTTCTCCAATAGTTTTGTTTAATTCATTGAAAATATTGATTGAGCACGGACTTCATGTGAAAATAATAGAAGTTGTTAATAGTCTTAACTGATTGAAGAACTTCACTTGAAAAAAATTAAACTTTTATTTGTTTTGTTGCCTGTTGTATTTCTTCTCTAGTGTTCTTTTGAAGATGATGCCGTCCGTTCTTTATTAAAACCTTTAGAACTGGAATTACAGAAGACAGTTCACACATACTGTGGGAAAACATACAAAATATTTATCAAGCAGCTGACAAAAAGCATAAGAAGCCGTTATGACACACCACCAAAGGAAAGGTGACTCTTCGTGACTGCTGACCGACATGGGAGAAGTAGTAGAGCATCTGAAGTGAAGGAATCATGGAAGGAGGATTTGGAAGGCATTTCTGTCTCCAGAATAACCGTCTTCTGAAGAAGTTAGAAGAGCACTATATTCAGTGCCATGAAGAATAAGTTAAACTCTTGGGCTCCAGTGAGAAGACAGTTTTGGTCTCTGATATTTTGTAGCATTAAGGAAAGCAGTGAACAGTGTGGCCCGTGGAGCTGTGTTGGCTCTTGAATCAAGTAAATAAAAACGGTGGGGGGTGGGGGGAGAAGATGTACCTCGACACAGTGGAGACATTCAAGCTGTGAGTGTAGCAGTAACTTTATGTCAGCACTAACCTCACTTTAAAGTGTGAGACAAAGTTTACAGGGGCAGAAGAGTTCTGTTTCTTAAGAAATGTGATGTAACCAATGTAACCATTGACAATCTATGTACCCGCATACATTTCATCTCTCTTCTACAATGTCCTGTGACAATCATGTTGGAAATTATCTGTAGGTTTTTACGTAAGCTGCACATTTAGAAATTAGCTGTATGAGGAGAGAGAAATAGTGAAAACTTGGGGAGGTGTGTGTGTATGTGTGTGTGTATTTGTGTGTGCGTGCACGTGTGGGCATGTTGAGAAAAGTTTTTTTTTTTTTTTATTTTGTATGTTTTAAATTGTCTTGCCAAACCTAAGCTCTAAGATATTTGGGGACATTTTTGAAATCACTTTAAGTGAAAATTTGCAGCTTTACTGGGCATTCTGGAAGCAAATATGTATTATGCTGATAATAAAGTGAGAACCTTAATTGTAGCGCTAGTGGGAAATGCAACGGACCAAGTCTACAAGCCTGTAAGATTAAAGTGGTCCATTTAGACTTTCCTTCTACCTCAAGTGCATCCAGGATCCTTTCCAAGAGGCAAATGCAGAGCCTTACTTTAGATTAGACAACTGTGGAAGACAGTTCTGAGGAAGAGGATTTTTATATCTAGCTATAGAAAAAAATCGTTTTGATTTGGTTAATGTGCCTCTTTCCTGTTTTGAATACCATTGAAGACAGTTGCCTTTTAAAATGGGGACCATTACCCTTGTCCTTCTTGTCTTGACCCCTAATGTAACTGTGGATTCTGAGTGGGTAGCATGTATCATGTAGGGGTACATAACTCATCTTACCCAGTGCTCCTGGATTATTGGTCTTTTTCTCTTGGGTTTTAATACTTACATGGAGAATGGGAAATTATGAAGGAAACATATCATTTATGAAGATCCTGTATCCTTTGCAGTGGAATATTCAAAAGCAGTGATCATTATAGCTTTTCTAACTTCTGCAGTTCAGCCAGAGACATCCTGAGAGAAGATTTAAAACACAGTAAAGGTATTTGTGGCTTTGTGCCCAGAAGAGGGATTGTGAGCCAGCTCAGTCCTCTAGAACAGATGTGGACTCAGAGGGCAGCAGCCATGAGTCCTTGGCAGAATGCCGTGGTAAAGTAAGAACCTGTGAGCTGTGTTAACGTTTAGCTTCTTAGGGAAATGAGAACCTATCCTCTGAAGTTTGGCTATACTCTGAGGGTGCTTGCTAAACACAAATGGCCTACATATACTGTAACTAGGAGTCTCAAGATTTTTTTTTAATTTGAAGAGATTAATTTTAAATGAAGATAAAGAGATAAAATTTTCTAGATGAAGAAATTAAAAATTGTGTGCAGGTGGACTAGGGCTATTATAGCTCAGTAGTGAGAGTGCTTGCTCAGTGTGCTCAAGGGCCAGCACTACAAAAAATGAATGACAAGGAACTGAGAGTCTCATACAATAGAACTCACTGTTCAGATCTGTTACCGATCAGTATCTTGCCATGTTTACTTCATATATTCCTTTTTCTTACATTAAAGTCTCAGGCATCATTTTGTGTCCCTGCAGTGAATGTTTCAATAATTACAAGTAACTACAGTAACTACATCAAAGCTAGCAAAAGTGGCAGCTGGCCTTTGGTTTCATCTCGTAGTCAATCCTTGTTTCAGATGTGCACATGAGATGATTCTGTTTTTAACGAGTCCTCGGAAGGGTCTGATCCCAGGAGGTTAGGAACTACTGCAAAGTAGTCTCCATCTTTAAGGTTGAAGTTGGGGTCACAGTTATTGGTACAATTGCTAAGTTGTGTCATTTTTGGATAGAGGAAGCAGTTGGGGTTATTGGCAAGATAGGGATTTATATGAATAAGTTCCTTAAGATTTTTTTTTTCAGTAGCCCGCAATCTCACCCCCATGGGCTTCAATGTGGTTGGTTGAGGTGGTATAATGGACCCTAAAATGCAGTCAAACTTCACTTGTATAAAAAGAATTTGGAAAACCTCTAGAAAATATATTGTAAGAAAATGCAGTTTTTGCTTATGAAGAAGAGAGCTCGTGAGCTCTGCTGTTTGTCTTTGACACTGCTTGCCCCTGGCTCCTACTTGCCTCCTGTCAAATACCAGTATAGTGACAAGAACAGGTTGGGAACTGGCCTGCATTCCCTTCTTCTTGGGCTTGAGGCGCATGCTGTTGTACACAGTGCCTAAGAAGGGAGGCTTGGGAAGGTGATGGCAGGAAATTTGGTAGCTCTGTAGCCACACCGGTGTTGGTGGAGGCTGGCTTACCAAGGGCTGACTCCCGAGGCTGAATGCCTTTTGACTTATCCTCCAGTGTAGACTTGCTGATGGTATGTGGAAGGATCGTGTTTTAAGGAAGAGAAAGTAGAGACGAGAAGGATGATGCAAATGAATAGTGAAGAAAAAGGAAAGGAAAGAAGGGTAGAAGAGCGACGGAAGGCTGAGCGAGCGGAAAGATGGAGCGACAGTGGAAATGGAGAGGTGGAAGTGGAGGAAACGGGAAACATGGGGTCCCCTGCCTAGGTCGGCGCTTGTCTAGAGTCTCTGGGTGGGGACGGCTGAGCCAGCCTGGTTTGATTTATTGATACAGACAGGTTTCTTGGTCACTTTATTCACTGGTCCTTTAGTAGCGGTTCCCAGCATTCTTTGCTCTCTCCCAGGGCCCCCATTTGTGAGCCAGGACCTGGGGAAACACACATGCTTTCTGTTTGGTGTCCTTCAGCATCTCCCAGAGGAGGAAGGCTGTGAAGGGAACTGCTTCATTGTGTCTAATGTGGTGTGGCGGTTTTCCCTAGCACCTGGTAATAGTAGGCCTTGAGGGGCTGGACCAGCGGCCAGTCTGTTCATTTCTCAGTGGGGATGCTCTCAGTTGAACTGTTGTGAGAGGATTCAGGAGGACAGAATATGGTAGGAGCAGGAAGAGCAAAACCTTGAACAATATTCATTGTCAGGACAGAGTTGGCCCGATGGTTATGAGCACGTGTTCCCAGCATCCACATGGTCCACTGCTGTCTGTAACTCCGACTCCAAGGCATCCAGCATCCTCTCTTGACCTCTGTGGACACCACACACACATGTGGAGCATACATACACACGGGCAACACACACACACACACACACATAAAATAGTCTAAAGAATTCAAGATACTCATTTTCCTCTTCAGTTGCTTACATTGTAACATAATACAGGTACAGTCAGAGCTTCTGAGATGTTTTAGAAAGATGGTTGAGCTGTCTTTTTCCAAAAAATGTTTTTGGTTTCTTTGAATAAATAGAGAAGAAAAATCGAGTGCAATAATGCCAAGTACGGGACCAGTTATCCTTTTATTAATGTGTGATTTCAAGTGTCTTAACTAATGATTGCCTTACTACATTTTGATATTAATGGAGGTGGACAGAGATGACCAGTACCGCAGGAATCATCTTTTCTACGTTGCCAAAGCAACTCTTACTGTCTTCTAAAGCCTGGCTGACTTGCTCTGAAGTTTGTTGTTCTTTAACTCATTGACAGTAAAGCTAGATTTTAAAACTAAGATATATAGATTTAAGATAGCTGTCTAAGAGCTGCTATAAGGATTAAAACTGGGCATGGTAGCACACGACCTGTTACCCAGTACTTGGGACAGTGAGGTACATTCAAGGCCAGTGTGGCCTTTCCTGAGATTTTTGTCTCAAAAAGCAAAAAAACAAAAACAAAAACAAAAAAAACCAAAAAACCAGAAACAAAAAAAAAAAACAAACAAACAAAAAAAGCTAAAAATGTGCTTTTTTAATCCTATAGTAATTAAGGACCTATGGGAAATCGTATCATAGCATATTGGCCTGCGCAGTCTACAGCTGATACATATCAGTGACAGGTTTACTTTTGAAAACTTGTCACCTCATACTAATTAATAATTGCAAGGATCTATTGGGATTTCCTTAGATTTTTCTATAAATTGATGTTTCAAACAATTGGGAGCTTTGTAGGGAATTTCTCTCAATAATACTGTGAATACCAGATATTTTACTACCAAACTTGAGGACTGATTGGAGCCTCCGTCTTGTGTAGGTTATGTGTGCCGTTGAGCTATGAGAGCATATTCACACGCACAGCACGCCGTGACAGCTCCTAAAAGTTCAGAGAATGTGATACCCGTACACCATTTAAAAACTCAGTTGATTTTTACTATGATAGTTCAGTAGGGGACTTATATTTGAACTGTTATAAGTGGACTTTTTTTTTTTAAAAAAACTATAATAGCTGTTTTCAATTTTTATATAAAATCTCTTCAGGGAATACTGAGATGTTAGAAAATAATCCACAGCTTGTGGCATTGCTGTAGACTGCTGTCTTCAGAATTGAGCAGAATATGCCGTCATATTAAGTAATTACCATTGACGTTTGAGAGCGCATCGGAGATGTTTGTAGTGCTGGATCAGTCTGTGAGCTGGAATTCAGAACTGGTGTTTGCTTCCGCCAGGTGTTTTGCATGAGTCTATTAGTGTGCTGTGTAGAGTTGTCTGAAACTACCGGAAGGCACTGGGATGAGCCTTGCTGTGTAGACAGCATCGTGATGAACCGTGCTGCGTAGACATTACTGTCTCGAAACCGCTTTTACCTTAAACTATTTTGGTTTTATAATAATGTGAATATCTTGAAATATCTTACTTTTATATCTTGAAAATTCTTAAAAAGGAGTATAAAATTATAGATTTGGGGGCTGGCTTACCAATATTGGAAGATGCCTTATTCTGTTTTGGGAGGGATTCAGCTCAGGTTTTTCTTGAAAAACTGTATTGCTGTTACTAAATATGTACTCAATAAATATTGGATTTTCTCATGTGTCTTAATTATTTTGCCACGCAAAACCATTTTACAGACTGAGCAGATGACTCAGCAGTTAAGAGCACTTAGTGCTCTTGCAGAGGACCTGAGTTCCATTCCTGAATTAGGATCCCCAGCACCTAAGAGCCAGGCATGCTGATGCACACCTATAACCCCAGTGCTGCTGAGGGTTACAGCTAGATCCTGGAGCTTGCTGGCCAGCTAGTCCAGCCAGTGAACTCTGGCTCAGGGGGACCCTGTCTTAAAAACCTGGGTATGGTGGCACACAACTTTAAAATTCCAGGACATGGGAGATGGAGGTGGGTCACTGAGTTGGATGCCAACCTGTCTATAATTCCAGACCAGCTAGGACTAAACAATGAGACCTGGTCTCAAAAAACAGACAGTGCCCCATGACAGAGGAAGGCACTCAACATGAACCTTTTGGTCTGCAGATGTGCCAAACATATTCCACAAATACACAGTAGCAAGAAAATGTGATGTTAAATCCCCTGCACCAAAAGGAAAGATAAGGGGGCTGGAGAAATGGCTCAGTGGTTAAGAGCACTGGCTGTTCTTCCAGAGGTCCTGAGTTAAATTCCCAGCAACCATGTGGTGGCTCACAACTATCTATCTATGGTGGGATCTGATGCCCTCTTCTGGCATAAAGTCATACATGCAGATAGAGCACTCATAAAGAAATCTTTTTTTTTTTTTTTTTTTAAGGAAAGATAAATGAGAACAGCAGTTAGAATCTAGTTGGGCTGTGTAATGAAGTAATCTCTGAAGGATCAGTTTTTGATGGGCTAATTCAGCAAATGCAAACCATCAAGAAGCTCGTACCTCATCTCCATCACCGGATGAAGGTTTGCCCCTGGATTTAAAAATGACTTCCCTCTGAAGAGGAATGGCCGCTGAGAGCAACCAGCACATGGGTTCTGAGTGAAGTTGCTAGCGAAGGAGGCTAGGGTTTGGGGTGTAGCCCCTGGGCAGGCACACGCCATATTTTATTTTACTGGTGAGGACTTGCTATAATTTTAAGGACTAAAAGCTAGATCTCCGGCAGAGTGCCCTGACTGTGCCAGGGACTGGTTTTGTTTTAGCAAGTTTGTAATGTTAAGAGCCAAGCTCCAGTTTTCTGTATTTTATTTCTTACACAGCACAGGTCAGTTGGCTGTTTCCTAGAGTGCCATGATGTAAGGGGTTCTGAGAAGACTTGAAACATTCCTTAAGATTGGTGATGAAGGGACTGGAGAGATGAGTGCTCTTCCAGAGTACCTGGTTTTGATTTCCAGCACCTACATGATGGCTCACCATTTGTGACAACAGTCGCAGGAGATCTGACACCCTCTTCTGTTCCCCATGGTTATTGCATACATATGGTGCCCAAACAATGCATGCAGTCAAACAAGCATAAAATCTAAAAACATTTAAAAATAAATTGTAATAAAAATAAATGTAAATTCGTATAAAAAATTGAAAGTCCTCTTTTATTCATGTACACCCAGAACATTAGGTGTGTACCCTCCTAGGTGTGTTTGCTTTTCTTTGTTTCTTGGTTGTGCTATGTACATGTGTGAAATGTAGACATGGTCATGACAACCCCCGTGCATTCATACATTGTCTTTCACATGTTGCATGGCATTTGGTTTTCCTCATTTATATAGCTTTCTGTTATTTCTAGATAGTGTCTTTAATACAAGTATAGGAACTGGTGGGCCACCAGTGTTAGGTGATGATTTAGCTTAGTAGAGGAGGGAGTAACTACGCAGTTTTCTCACTTGTCTAGTGAGAGCTCGTTTAGTTTAGGGAACATTGATTTGTAAGTAGAGCTATTGTGTGCTTCAAGTGCACGAGTAAATGGTAAATTGTTCTAAACTGAAGGGAAATTTACTTGGTAAGTATTAATAAGTTGCTGTAACCATATTTTGTAAAAGTACCCTGTCTGCTACTTCCAATATTCTTTTGCCCTTCTTTTTTCTCTTAACATTTTTTACACTTACACTTACACACACACACACACACACACATATACCACTACCACCGCTTCCTCCTCCTCCTCCTCCTGAGAAGAAGAGGAGGGCGAGGAGGAGGAGGAGAAAGAGGAAAAGTGGAAGGAGGAGGAGGAGGAGAAAAGAAAAAGAAGCAGTAGGCATCCGCAGAATGGGAAAGAATCTTTGCCAGTTTTGTATATGACAGAGGATTAGTATACAGAATATACAAATGACTCAAAAAATAGTCAAGAAAACAAATGGCCCAATTAAAAAAAATGGGCTAGGGATATAAAACCGTTCTCAACAGAAGAGATAAAAATGGCCTAGAAATACCTAAAAAAAAATGTGTTTATCATCCTCAGCAATTAGGGAAATGAAAGTTAGAACAACTTTGAGAGTTCATCTCCCCCAGTCAAAATGTCTAAGATCACCCAAACAACTGACCAGAAATGCCGGTGAGCTTGTGAAGGAAGAATGTTGGTCAGAGTGCGCATCTGGGCAGAGACTCAGTCCTCTACCATCTGACCCGGCTAGACCACTCCTAAGTCCAAAGACTTAACATCATGATGCGTACTCAGCCATGTTTATCTGCTGCCCTATTCATAATAACCAGGAAGTGCAAGCCTAAATGTCAACAGGTAAACAGATGAAGAAAATGTGGTACAGGTACACAATGGAATGCTTGAAATTTGGGGGTAAGTGGCTGGAACTACAAAAAGTCATACTGAGCGAGATAAAGAGAAGTGTCTCTCATCGGAGGTTCCTATCTTCACATTTTCAAATGTGAGCATACAATGTGGAGTGACTGCAGAGGCCAGGGAAATATAAAGGGATATAGGGTGGGGAGAGGAGGTCAAACACGGGGAGAGGGCTAGCAGGCTGTAAGTGATAGGAAGTAAGAAACAATAATGGGAAGAGGGAGGGATGTCAGTACAGGAGACAAAAGTGACTCCAAGGTTGTTTGAGAAAAGGAATCATACTTACCTGGAATTATGCACAGTGTGTGTGTGTGTGTGTGTGTGTGTGTGTGTGTGTGTAGCTCCCTCTGTAGGCCAGACTGGCCTCAGAGATCCACCTGCCTCTGTCTCCCGAGTGCTGTGATTAAAGGCGTAAATAAGTGAGCACTCTTTTTTTTAAAAAAAATTTATTTATTATATATACAATATGCTGTCTGTGTGTATGCCTGCAAGCCAGAAGAGGGCACCAGACCCCATTACAGACGGTTGTGAGCCACCATGTGGTTGCTGGGAATTGAACTCAGGACCTTTGGAAGAGCAGGCAATGCTCTTAACCTCTGAGCCATCTCTCCAGCCCCATAAGTGAGCAAGCACTCTCAACCATTGAAACCACCTCTCCCATCTATGTATTAAGGACCCTGTCTCCAGAACGCCAAGAGCAAAAAGAGGAAAGAAAGCATATGAGAAAAAAAGAGGGTGCGATGAATAAAGCTTCCGTTAGTGTACTTGACTCTGAGCTCCCCACTCCAGAATCCAGTTGGAGGAGGGATTCCCTTCAGCCCCAATGTCACCATGTGATACTTTAAAAATAAATTAGCATCCAATCAGCTTAGGTGAAAATCTGAGGTAGTGTGGAAAATGGGTAAAGGCCAAACACGACCATAGTTTTAAAAGCGTTCCCTCCCATCAGTGTGGAGCAGGAGCAGCCAGGCAGCAGAAAGAACAGGAAGCCTCTGATGGCTGAGGCACTGTGACACCCACTTACAGATTTCCAGCTTCACTTTTCTCTTTCTGGGTCCAGATAAAAGACATGCTAATGGGGTACCAGTTGTGCACTCTGAGTTCATGATGGGACCCCAAATGTAGTAAATGAAGAGTAAACTGTGTTTTGGAATTTGTAATAAAGAAGCCAGATGCACTGACCGTGACATAGATTGCCTGTGTGTGTGCGTGCACACAAGTGTGCGCGCGCATGTGTGTGTGTGTGTGTGTGTGTGTGTGTGTGTGAAGGATCTTGCAGGAGGACCCTTCCCTAGATAAGTACTGCCTAATTAATAATAATTGAATTATAGACCTTCCTCGTGAAGCTTGTATCATTTGTCTTGTTGATAGTAACTCCAGAACACACCCACAGTTAATTAACTGGCGGTTATCAGAAGAGGAATATCAGCTTGAGAAGGGCTGGCAAGGCAGATATCATCTCTGTGTGACACCCTTGCGGCTGTGTGACATGCCTTTGATCAGCTGGTTGACCCACACTGACCCGCCCCTGCCCCCCCTCACCCCCCCAGTGTCTGGTGTATTGGCCTCAATCCTGCTTTGATCATGTAGAAGCAGAAGTGACATCCTAGCCTGCCCTCGTATGACCCAGAACATCACATATGACAAGAGGAAAACAAACATAACAAGGTCACTCCGACTGGGGTGGCCCTTCTAGCGAACCCAAACTGTTTTCTGTGAACCATCTCCCACCTTCTAGCTGCCACGCTGTGGAGGCGTACCTCAGCCCTTGAATATCTCAGCCGTGTAAGGAAGCGGTTGCTTCCCCTTTTGGACAGACTGACACCAGCTTGGTAATGTGGGTGGGTAAGTGTGTAGCTTTTTGGTTTTTAAGGCCTTTTATGTGTTTTGTTAGCTGGTTCTTCTGAGGTATGATACTCTTGTTCTCTTGAAAAAGATTTTTTTTTTCTTTTCTAAATGAGTCTCTCTCTGAGCCTTCCTTTGACAATCATCTCAACAGCGACTGTGGAAAACCCTAGTGTTTTCTTACTACCTTTGTAATGTGGCCCAAGTTTGTTTGTTTGTTTCTCTTTCTTTGTATTCTGTCAATCATGGTTTTTAAAATTTTTTTTATTGAAAAATTTCACCTCCTCCCCTCCTCCCACTTCCCTCCTCTCCCCCCTCTCTCCCTCCCCCTCCCTCTTCAGTCCAAGGAGCAGTCAGGGTTCCCTAACCTATGGGAAGTCCAAGGTCCTCCCTGCTCCCCCAGGTCCAGGAAGGTGAGCATCCAAACAGACTAGGCTCCCACAAAGCCCGTCCATGCAGTAGAATCAAAACCCAGCACCATTGTCCTTGGCTTCTCTGTCAGCCTCCACCGTCAGCCACATTCAGAGAGTCCGGTTTGATCACATGCTTCTTCAGTCCCAGTCCAGCTGGCCTTGGTGAGGGCTCCCATTAGATCAGTCCCACAGTCTCCGTGGGTGGACGCACCCCTCGCGGTCCTGACTTCCATGTTCTCACTCCTTCTGCTCCTCATTTGGACCTTGGGAGCTCAGCCAAGTTTCTTTGGCTGCTAGGTGACAGCCTCTGACCTCTGACCTTTGACTCTTCCAAGCAGATGCCTTTTGCTACTATAAATGAATACCTAGTGTCAGGTAGACCTTAACGCTGTGGTTGTCACCCCCATCCCCTCCTTACACGATCCCTTCCATCTTTGAGGTTCACTCTGTGCTGTCTCTCTACATCTGTGTCTGTCTGTCCAGGCACAGCGGAAAGTCTTGTCTGTGTGGCGGCCTCCAGCATTTCCCAGCTCCCGTGGGAGTGTGTGCTGTGCACTCTGCGTTCCCTCTTTTGCTATGTGGTGCGTTTTTGC
Source organism: Alexandromys fortis (assembly GCF_014885135.2). Taxonomy (NCBI): domain Eukaryota; kingdom Metazoa; phylum Chordata; class Mammalia; order Rodentia; family Cricetidae; genus Alexandromys; species Alexandromys fortis. The sequence continues at coordinate 5,252,580 of NW_026067901.1, forward strand.
ATGACCATTGTCAGCTGGAGTTCCTCAGCTCCCGACTTAGATTGTACACTTCAGTCTGTAAATAGAGTTGGTTTTCCAGGGCTTGCAAGCCTGTTCATCACCTAGTAGCTAACGCCAGAGGATGGTGTAGTTCTGGTTTGCACAAGCATATAACTGCATTATAGAGATGAAGAATAAGTGGAAGGCATAAGCTGGTGTCTATTTCAAATCCCGTTTTCTGCCCTCCAAACAATACCTTGAGCAACTCTCATCCTTTTCTATTATTATTATTATTATTAATCACTCTAGAACAGTTAAAAAAAAACTTCATTCTAATACCTAATGAAAGTTCTTCCTCAGTGCTTGTAAGGTTTGCTGTTCTATTTTCTTCCTCAAACACAGGAAAGGGATGAGAAAAAAAGAGGAGCCCTCAGGCCCTCTCTGGACCAGACTGCAGTTTCCCTTGGCTTTCCCGGGTGAAGCTGACGCAGTCTTCCACCAGAGGGCACATGCTGCCTGGCTCTGCAGCCCTCAGCACGGAAGTCCCTGCCTGGGTTTTGTTGCAGGACCGTTTTTTTCCTAACCCAGATCCTAGCTGGCTGCAGCGTTCAAGAGGCAAGCAGGGCACTTTCTGTGACTCCACTGAATGCAGGCGAGTCATGCTACCCACACCCAAATGTGCCAGCACAGAACCCCTCAGGGATGCCCTCCTGTGTGACACTCAAGTTACGATCCAGTCTCTGCTGACCCAGTTATCCAAAGATAACGCTCAGAGGGAATTTGGGGGAAGTGACTGGGGTCGGGTGACATTGTCACCATCAGGCTCCTGTGGCTGAATCGTAGAAGGCCTGTGACAGGAGAGAGGCCAGACAGCTCTACACATTCCTACACTCCCTGCCACTTGCTATGGGAACCGCCGGCACTGCCTGGGACTCTGCCAACAGATACCCATTACCAGATGGGGCTCCCTGAGGCTGAATCAACTGTGAGCCCAATTAGTCTTTCTTGACAACTTACCTCGTCTGTGGTACAGTGTCATTAAGGACAGAAATTAGACTTCCACTCTAATTTTCCTGTAACAGAAACTCTTTACAGAACGTATGTGAAGTCCTTGCTCCAGTGTCGGGCAAGGGGGAGGGTCACCGGAGGCTGGGGCATTCCTTATTTACTCCAGGCAAAAGCAGCTAAGACAGGCAGGCATTCAGGCACACAGGGACACAGAACCAAACACAGGCAAGTGTAGGCACATAAGCAAACTGGCACACTGACTGCGTGGAGGAAGAAGCACACAGCCCTAAAGATAGACATGCAAGCAGACTGCTGATGGCAAAGGTTCAGGTCTCTGGCCCCAAGGCTGTATTTATTCAGAACCCACATAAACGTGACATTCTGCTAGGGACAGTTATATCACTGTTTACCTTGGGGGATCCCTGGACACCCAGTGTCAGCAATTTCATGCTGATTCATAGCCCCCTGGTCCCCAGAGTCAGCCAGGTCTCATCTGACTCCCACAGGATATACCTAAGTTGGTGCCATATTGTCTAAGCATAAACAGCTCTCAGGGCCTTGTGTCTACCTAGGTGATCTTATTGACAGCTGTAAAATGGCAGCTGTTTCATTGCTAATGAAGTAATTCTCAAAAAGGCCCAAGATTTTGGACACCTTAGCCTGTTGTGTTAAAGGGCAAAGATTCTTTAGTTCTTAGAGGAGGACTAGTCTAACAGTTTGCTTTTCAATCCCTAATTTCACTAAGAATTTTAGCATCTAAATTTCGATCTGTAAGATCCAGTTTGGAAATGACTAATTTCAAAAGTCCATTGTCTTTGCTCGTGATTTCAGTTTCAATTTTATTTTCAGTGGCGTACGTGTGTGTGTGTGTATGAGTGTGTGTGCGTGCGAGTGATGTGTGTGTGCGCACGTGTTTGCGTGTGTGCGCAAGTGCTGTATGTGCATGTGTGTGCATGCGTGCATGTGTGTGTATGTGTGTATGTATGTGTGAGTGTGCATGCATGTGTGTATACATGTGTGTGTGTGTGCGTGTGTGTGTGCGTTTGTTTATGTGTGTGTGCCTGTGTATATGTGTTCTACTCCATTACTAGTAAAATCATTTCCAAATGTTTCACTTTGGAGCCACTGTCTATTTCCTCTTTATAAATATGTTTCTTTTACTTTTGAGGTTATAATATAATTGCTTCATCTTCCTCTTCCCGTTGCTCTCTCCAAACCTTCCTATATACCCTTCTGTGTTCTTTCTAATTCATGGTGTGTGTTTCTTTTTTTAATGCATTCTTTTTTTCTTTAAGCGGGATATTCCAATAGGTGAAGTCCTTGAGGGCCTGCTTTTTTTTTTTTTTAACAAGAACACAAATCCACTTTTATTTATTTACTTTTCATTGGTCTAAATCCGGGATGGGTACAGCATCACACGGATTCTGTGTCCAATGGCTTTTGCAGGAAGGTTGCTTCGGAATTTGGCGCGGACCATGCCGCGGTTTCCATGGGCCCTGGGTTACTTTCCCCCAGATCACTCTGGTTTTGTTTGGTTTGCCTCCAGGTGTCACTGTGTTGTTCTTTGCTTTATACACATAGGCGCATCTCTTGCCCAGTAGAATTCAGTTTCATCTCGGGCATAAACACCTTCAATTATAAGAAGAGCTGTGTGCTCTCTCTGGTTCCGGAGACCTCGCTTATAGCTAGCAAAAGTGGCCTTGCACCACAGCCTTCCAGACATACTGTCCTTTCGAAGTCCTGTTCCCAGCAGGCCTCCACAGGCGCCAAGATGGCATAAAAATGAGGGCCTGCTTTTATTTCTGCTGACTTTTGCCCCCAGTTCTGTTGACCATCGTATTTTACAGGCTGGGGTTGGGAGATCTTGTTTGCTTGATATTTATCTGTCAACACTTTGTTCTAGAATGTTGGAGACGAAAGTGTTAATCACAATGACATATGTAGGGCTTGAATGGGAGTGTCCCCAGAGCCTCATAGATTACCAGGTGTGGTTACCAGGGAGTGACACTATTTGAAAAGCTTAGGAGATGTGTCCTTGTTGGAGAAGGGTGTCAGTGGAGGTAGGCTTTGAGGTTTTCAAAAGCCCAGGCCAGGCCCAGTGTGTCTTTCTTGCTGGTGCCTACAGACCCAGATGAGATACTTTTATATTTCGATGCACAGCACACCTGGGACAGGTATGGGCTTATGCGCTTGCTCTCTCTTGGTTGCCGAGGAGACGGTCCCTCTCCAACCTTCTGCTGGACTGAATGTGAGAACTTTTAAGATTCAGAGTCCCTTCCTTACACAAGGTCACAGACTTATTTATTATCCCCAAGTAGCCATTAACTCCCAAGACTTTAGATAAAGGAGTCAGAGAGCTGAGGCCAACTGCATTTTTTTTTTTTGTGCCTGTTGTAGTTTGAATGTAATTAGCCCCCATGAGCTCATAGGGTGTGGCACTAGGAGGTGTGGCTTTGTTGGAGCAGCTACAGCCTTGTTGGCGGTTGTAAGTCACTGTAAAGGTGGATTTTGAGGTTTCCTATACTCGAGATACGGCCCAGTGTCTGAGTCTACTTCCTGTTGCCTTCTGATCAAGATGTAGCCAGCACCGTGTCTGCCTGCAAGCTGCCATTCTCTGTGCCATGATGACAATGGACCGAATCTCTGCACTGGAAGCCTCCACTTCAATTAAATGTTGTCCTTTATAAGAGTTGCCGTGGTTGGGCTGGAGAGATGGCTCAGCAGTTAAGCGCACTGCCTGCTTTTCTAGAGGTCCTGAGTTCAACTCCCAGCAAACACTTGGCAGCTCACAACCATCCATAATGAAATCTGGTGCCCTCTTCTGGTCTGCAGACAGACATGCAGACAGAACACTGTATACATAATAAATAAATAAATCTTTAAAAAAAGAGTTGCTGTGGTCATTGTGTTTCTTCGAAGCAATAAAATCCCTAACTATGACAGTGTGTAAAACTGAGACCACAGAGAAGGTTTTAGCCAGGGCTCTGGGAAAATCCTTGCGTGGTTTTCTATTCTTTTCCTGTTTTTTGTCTTTCCCTTCCCTCCCTCCCTCCCTTTCTCCCTCCCTCCTTCTTTCCTTCTTTCTTCTTCTCCTCCTTCATTTTCCTTCTTCCTCTGCTTCCTCCTTTTAACCATGCATTAAGAAGGATTGATTTTCCCCCTCATTTTATCTACATATCTATAGAATAATTTGGAAAACATTTGTTTTTCTTACCTAGTTTTCCAACACAATTTTCTCTGTGTTTTATTCTGAGCAAGGAAATAATGAACTGGGTGTTTTGTTGACTGACTGTTCTGTGTCAAATACTTTCCGTCTGTGTTCTCATTGTATTGTCTTTGCTCTTACAGTGCTGATCCCTCTGTGCACAGGACCTGTGCGCAGTTTCCCTCATGGATCTTCTGTGAATCAGACAGCATAGTGCAAATATCCGTTTTCTGCTTTGTTTTCCTGCTCTTCTATATCACAGGCTTCATGAACAGGGATTGTGACTATCTTGTTCTTAATTGAAAATTTAACTTGTCCTTTCATAATTTCACACATGTATACAGTGTGTTTGCTCATCACCAACCTGTCACCTTCTCTTTCTTTCTTTTTCACTCTTATTGGCCCCTTTCATCCAAACTAGTTCTCTCCCTGTGTGTGTGTGTGTGTGTGAGAGAGAGAGAGAGAGAGAGAGAGAGAGAGAGAGAGACAGACAGACAGACAGATTTTAATTAGGACTGCTTGTACCTCCAGCAACTCTCCATATACTTTTTTCCCCCATATTGATGAGCACAGCGTATGTAAAATTGTATCCATCTTCATCTGAACATCCAGGAACAGAGAAGGGAAATTACTCATCCAAGGTTATGGAGGCACCAGTGACATGTGATGAAGGACCAGGTCGGCAGTCAGCGTCCGCCCCTTATTATTGGGGCACAGTTTCTTTCATTAGTTTCAGAGAAGCCAAGGTGAATAAATGCACTGTAAAAGTGGTTTGATTAAGTGATAATAATGTTCACATCATTAACTTCCAATTGCATTTACTTTTAATACTATTAGATGGCTACATAGAATTAAGAATTTTGTAGAGTCAGCATGTCATGAGAATGTGTCCAAGCCCTATAGGTTATACTTGGTGCCAAGTTTTGTCATATTCCTGAGAAGTAGATAATTCATTTATCTTGGGAAGTTCCCATTCTAGTTGCAAAGACCGTCAAAAGTTGTTCCCTTCTCAGGGTGACAAGATGGCTCAGTGGGTAAAGGCACTTGCTGCCACCCGTCACAACCCGAGTCTGATCCCTGGGATCTACATAGCGGAAGAAGAGAATCAGCTCTCTGTGTTGTCTTCTGGTCTCCACATATACACAGCCACACACACACTCACACACAGTTACATAAACATATATATACGGATACAAACACACACTCACAGAGACACACAACACATACACACAGACACTGAGACACAGACACATATATACTCACAAAGACACACAAACATGCACACAGACACACATACACACACAGACACACTGGCAGAAATACACACACACACACACACACTCACAAAGACACAGACACTTCCTCATGCCGGGTCTGTTCTCTGAAGGCTTCCCAGACATAATCCTTTGTGCCCTTTAGACATCTGAAGGCAAATATAATAGCACAAAATATTAGCCGTGGTCGGCAGGTACATGCCCAAAAGTTGTACTATCACATAAGGCTGATTGCAGTGAGGTGTCCCGTGTCTGGAACAGTGAAGGGCCCAGGTAGTTAATGGAGGAAACCTGCAACTTGGAGACTTGGGGTCATCTCCATGGGAGCAGAAGGTGAGTTTTGTGAAATCAGCGTATCTGTCTTGGGCACCTGGGTATGTGGATATTATGAAGCGTGAGGCCGGACCATCATGTGTGAACAGCTTTAGAACTTGTCATTGGAGCCTCGAGGCCAAGCAGAGGGGGACCTCTGTTGTGACTACGAAAAAGGTGTATCTCTTCATAGGAATACACTGCCTAGTTTCTTAGGGATTGACCTATAATCCTGTCCCTGCCAAATGGGATCTGTAACTAAACTTCAAAAATAGCCACTGTCATGTCTGAAGATTTTTTTTTTTTGGTGTGGCTTTTAAAACGGTGACATTTAAATTCGTATGTAAACTAAAAAGCGAAGCCCATCCTGTCATAATCTGACAGGTCTAATCAGCTACCCGGCAATGCAAACAGTAACCTAATAGCACGATGCTAATCGTGCCTCGCTGCAGGTGCTGCCAATTAGCTGGGCTGCAGCGGGGTTTGGCTCCCACCTCTGCGCGATGCTGCTGCACCAAGCGAAGGTGGGCTAAGCTGCGGAGTTACAGCGCCGCCGCAGTCCACACAGTCCACGGTGCAGGCTGACCTTGAGACAAAGAAGCTGGAGCCACGCTCTACTCCTGTTCAAGGCTCGGTCTGACCCCAGCTCTCCTTCCTTCCTTCCTTCCTTCCTTCCTTCCTTCCTTCCTTCCTTCCTTTTTTAAAAAATTAATTAATTTATTTATTTCTTATGTATACAAGATTCTGCCTCCATGTATGCCCGCATGCCAGAAGAGGGCGCCAGATCTCATTACAGGTGGTTGTGAGCCACCCTGTGGTTGCTGGGACTTGAACTCAGGATCTCTCTCCAGCCCCTGGGTTCTCCTTTCTATGGTTAGGTTTCTCTCAAACCAGATGCTCAGCTTGTCCAGACTCGGCTAAGTGAAGGGTGAGAAGCGGAAGTCATTTCTTATTGCTAGTAGCTGCATTGCCCTGGGAAGGACAGCAGTAATTATTAGGGAATTAGAAACCATTTGTTTTTCATTCAACAAGCTTGTGAGGTTTTTTTTTTCCGACATAGCATTTTTATTAATAATTTGAGAATTTCATACATAAATGCAGCGTAGTTTGACTGTATTCAATCCCACTCCTCCCACTAAGTCCTCCTAGACCCCTCAGTCACCCTCAAGCTGAATGTCTACTCAGTACGTAGTAGAAACGAGGTAAGTGGTTGCTGAGTACAAAAACAATCTTTGGAGAGTTACGGACATTCTTCCTAACTACTTTGTTAAGCTTTTGGATTTACCTGTAGTGAGGCAATAATTCCTGTTTGTGGGGGTGAATGTGCAGAGTTGAGTCATAATACTGCGGCACTTTCCCTCAGCCTCTGGCTGGGCTGGGAGACAATACTGGTTCTGCTTCTCTCATCTGGGCTGAGAAAACAGAAAACCCAGGGACGAGGAGGAAGCTAGAGAAAGGATGAGGCGATCCAGCTGTCAGTGTTGTGTGTGGTAGAGGCAGGAGGCCTAGCCCCTAGGCTATCAGCCATCACCTGAGAAGTAGTCCTAACATTTAGGGCCTTCAACTAAAGCTAAACCAAGACTCACTATTTCAGTGCCGAAAAGCATTTCAGGAACAATCCTTATGAAGTAGAGTTAAGGTTGAATGAAGGCATTTTAATATAGATTTAAGTATGAAAGTGGAGTGGAAGAGAGGTGTTAATAGAGACAGACCCAGAGCATAGGATGGGCTTCTCCGGGAAGAACTGAAGCTCCCTGGTTTTTACTAGAACCGTATATAAGATTTTGATGGGGTTTGAATTTACTATTGTTACTTGATTGCTGAGAGACCTAACTAAGATCACAAGGAGGTTGCAGAGGGGCCCAGGGCGGCACTCTCGGCACGCAGGAAGGCGGGATATCATTATTGTGTATAGATTTAAAAGATGTTCAGGAGTCAGGGAACGAATGAGGGTCAATCAAGGTCATACATATACACATGTACATATATACCTGCGCACACACATATAGAGACGTATATCTGCACACCCATCCGCACACACACACACACACACACACACACACGCATGCACGCCTCTTGCCAGGACATAATAAACACTTAAACACTAGATGTATCATTAAATCAAAATACCACAGGTCACTAGATATATTGTATAGGCTATATATTTTGGCAAAATGGGGTGACTGTGTCTAGCTCAGCGAGAGAAGACTTCCCTGGTGTCTTCAAGGCTGCGGATTGGAGCCCTGCTATCACACACACTGCAGGGCTTTTCATTTTTAAGCCGAGTGCTGTGTTGCTGTTAGCCAAGGAAACAGAAGGGTTGCTCGCTGTGGTTTCTGAAGAGCTCATGGCTTTGAACAGAAAGGTTTATCTGGTCTCTGTTAGTCAATAAAAAGTAGTTGAAAGTCACCTTCAGTATTTCTCTTAAAAGTAACTAATCTTTTCACACCACAGGGCCTTGAATCAATGGTTGCAGATCGATATTTTTCTATATTCGGTTATTGTTTCCTTCACCTTATACACTCTGGGCTGGAAAATCAACACACTGTAGACGGAGACAATCAATGGGGAGCGTTTAGAGAACACTGGGTAGGACACATGTCCTTTTGGAAATCACACACAAAGGAAATTATGTCGACACTTTCTCAGTGGAATCCTAAGCTAATTACGAGATGGATTTGTGATCCAGGAGACTTCTCCTCGATTACAGGAGGGCTGTCGATGTGTTTACTTGGCAGTAAGCAGGCTCTCTCAGAGACCAGAGGTGGTCTCTGTTGGAGAAACTGGCTCTGGTGAGTCCAGCCTCAGATCTACAAACTGCTTCTCATCTCCGGCCCATTTGGCCTCCACTGTCAGCAACGGTTACAGTTACAGCTTCGGAAAAACCTGATTTTCACCATTCTCAAGGAATGGGCTGGAGCTCTCTCAGTGGAACCAGCTGAATTATTACCAAAGCCAGCATGCGCCCGTCCTGGGAACTGAGGTGCCCGGCCGAGGGAAGTCAGGCGTCCACAGGAGGTTAGCAGGGCTTCCTCAGTCCCTGTTGGTCTGTGGATCAGCAGTGAAGGCTGTGGGAGGGCTGTGGGGGTGGGGTAGGGGTGGCATCTGCCCTTGTGGGTGGGACAGCTGAGAAGTGGGCTTCATATTTATATTTTGTGACTGTTACAGATGATTATTGAAGATGTAGCGCTTACATTGCCGTTTGCAGATTAGATTCATGCAGTTATTTAATCCTAAAAGAAAGGTTAGAGTTCAATGTATCCCTACCTTTCTATGTACTTTTCAGGTAGCGTCAGAGCTAGCTCAGATTATCCACATTCTAGGCGAGGACTGGGAAATCATTCATTCATTCATTCGTTCGTTCATTCATTCATTCATTGTACAAACACGTGCTTGTCCGATGGTAGCTAAAATTTGAGACTATAGTGACAAAAAATGTGGTCCCTTGAAGATGATTTTATGATGCAGTTAGGGGGTGGAGCTATCCTCGCTCTGTCCAAGACAGTTTGGGTGGCTATAACGAAATGCCACCTGCGTGGTTCACAGACAGAAACGCTTTTTCTTTCAGGTGTGGAGGCTGGGGAATCCTGTGTTGAAATAGGAGCAGCAGGGCTGCGTCCCCGGCACCTGGCAACCCGCATGGCTAGATTATGCCCCGAAATAATTACACGGAAACTGTATTCTTTCAAACACTGCCTGGCCTGGCTAGTTCTAGCTTCTTATTGGCTAGCTCTTACATATTGTTCTAACCCATTTCTAATATTCTGTGTAGCCCACGAGCTGGCTTACCAGGGAGGATCTTAACCTGCGTCTGTCTGGAGCGGGAAAATCATGGCGACTCTTTGACTCAGCTTCTTTTTCCCAGCATTCTGTTCTGTTTACTCCACCTACCTAAGGGTTGGCCTATCAAGGGGCTTAGGCAGTTTCTTTATTAATAAGAAATCACTCCCACATCATTTCCCCTTTTTTGTTTAAACAAAAAAGAAAGGCTTTAACTTTAACATAGTAAAATTACATATAACAAAACAGTTATCAAGTAAAAATTACAATAATCTTTATCATAACTAAGGAAAACTATAACTATAACTAACCATTCTTCAACTCCATCAAAGACTCCAGAAGGATATAATATTACATAAGTAAACAAGAAATAAGAAAACTTTAGAAATGACAGAGACATCTCGCTGCCTGGACAGTCACCCAAAGTTCCTCTGTACTGTTGGGGCATCCATCTTCAGCCTTCAGGCCCATAGTATCCAGCAGACACCTCCACGAAGCAGGAAATTCCAGACAGTTCAGTCACTTTCTGCTGTGTCCTGCAGAATGTCTCGCAGACTCTTTTATGAAGCAGGAACCCCGAAAGATCATCTCACCTTTAGGCAAGTCCAGTAGTCCTCTCTCTGCGGGTTCTCTGTGTTCAGTTTATGCAACAGTCCAGGCAAGAGCAGTTTCTTGCCCAAATGACTATCCAACTCCATAAGGATCCTCTTCGATGACCATCTTCCTCTTGAAGTAGCTGGTGCTGCCAGGAGCAGATGTGTCTCATTGTCATGAAAAGCCCTAAGTTATTAAAATATTTTAAATGCCATATTCTGCAGCCCTTGAGAGATATGAAGAATGCCTATCTAACTAAAATATATCTCTATATATAAAATCTAAGTAACATGACTACAAACTTGACTATTATGATTATCCATCAGCAACCTATATTTCCCAATTATACATTACATTTTAAAAGTGAACTACACAATCACAATACCTTAATTAAGATTAGAAATATGCATATACATATAACAAAATTGACCTTAAAATCCATACCAATGCAAATTATTTATACCTATATCAGTCCTGGATCATAGTGTAGACCAATTCCTTGTTGGTGGAGCACTTCCCTGGCTTCCTGCTTGCCCTGTCTGGACACTGTGATCACCACTGTTTCTTCTTTGAGGAGCTCTGACGCCATCATGGGAGGCTGCACTCATGGCCTCATCTTAGCTAATCCCATACATGGTGGAGAGCTAAAACAAGCCTGGGAGCAGGGCTGCTTTGTGCGGGGATTTTTCTGAGAATCTCATGTTGTAATCGCTTTGATCTCTCTCTTTATATAATATATCATATAAATATATAAATAATATAATTATTATATAAATATATACGTAATAACACACATATATTTTATTGGAATGACATACAGGTTGCCATTCAACCAATCCGACAATGGCTGGCTGGGAATAGAAAGGCCAAGAATCCAGTGGTTTGTCAGCCCCACAAGCTGAGTGTCTCAGCTGGTCTTCTGTCTGTGCTGGCATCCCAAAGAAGCAGGCTCCAATGCCAGTAAAGGCATGGATGTGCGGGCAAGGCGAGGGCAAGCAGACAAAAAGCAAAACCTTCCTTCTTCCGTGCCCTTACATAGGCTTCCAGCAGAGGGTGTGGCCCAGATGAAAGGTGTGTCTTCCTGCCTCCAAGTAGAAGTAGTATTCAGAGAAGAAGCGGATTCAAACCACTTCAAACCAAGAATAAAATCTGTCCCAGGGGTGCCCTTCACTTCTGAATTGTAGTTCATTCCAGATAGGGTCAAGTTGACAGCCAAGACTAGCCATCACGGGATTCCCTGCTTTCTTCTGCCTCTTTGGGCACTGCATGCATGTGCTGCACAGACGTACATACAGGCAACACACATGAAAAAGCAAAGAAGACACACCTTTAGTAGCCAAGGTATGGAATCAGTCCAGCTGTTCTTTGGCAGATGAATAGTTAAAGAAAATGCTATTTATCTACCATCTCTATCTATCTTGTATGTCTATCTATCTAGTAGACTATCCGTGAAAAGAATAATGTATTGTCATTGGTGCAGTGTAGGTGGAACTGGAGTGTCCAGTGTTAAGCACTCACAGAGACTAGTACCACATGCCCTCATTCATATGGGGGAAGCTAGAGCAGCTGGTTTTGTGCACATAAAGAGTGGAATAGTGGGGCTGGAGAGATGGCTCAGAGGTTAAGAGCATTGCCTGCTCTTCCAAAGGTCCTGAGTTCAATTCCCAGCAACCACATGGTGGCTCACAACCATCTGTAATGGGGTCTGGTGCCCTCTTCTGGCTTGCAGGCATACACACAGACAGAATATTGTATACATAATAAATATTTTTTTTTAAAAGAGTGGAATAGTGGACATCAGTGATTAGGAATGGTCAGGTAGTGGCGTAGAGGGGGCTGGCTCACAGGTGCTGTTGTAGAGTCAGAGGAAGGACTGAATGTGATTTTTCTTATGACAGTTGAGTGGCTGTAGTTTACGATGGCTATATATATGTATATATAAATAAAGAATCAGAACAGAAAAGCTCAGTGTTTTCCAACACAAAGAAGCAGCCCTGCTTCAGGAGACAAAACGTTGAGGACCTTGATTTGATCACTGTGTGTTGGGTATCACACTGCATCCCATGAATGTACAAATAAAAAATTTAAAAAGTATCAACTTTAACGACAGGAACAGTGGGATCTTTAACAATGGCACACATATTTTCTTTTAAAAGATTTTTATTTTATTCCTTTATGTGTTTTGCATGCACATGTACATGTGTACTGTTGAAATAAGAGCGGCGGGGCTGCGTCCCCAGCACCCCAGCCACCTTGCTAGCTTATGCCCGAAATAACAACACACAAACTGTATTCATTTAAAGACTGCTTGGCCCGTTTCTATCTAGCCTTTTCGAGGCTAATTCTCACATATTAATTTAGCCCATTTCTAATAATATGTGTAAGTACCCCAAGGTGCGCTTACCGGGAAGATTCTAGCCTACGTCCATCCTGGGTCTGAGCTGCCTGGGAGAGCGGAGCCTGGCATCTCTGCTCCAAAGAGCAGAGTCTCTCCGGGAGCAGAGCAGAGTCTGACCTCACTTCCTCTTCCTCCCAGCATCCTATTCTGTTTACTCCTCCCACCAATGCTTTAACCTATCAGGGCCAGCCAAGCAGTTTCTTTATTGCTCAGCCAATGAAATCAACAGATTGATATATGACACTCCCACATCAGTGTACCACACATATTCCTGGTGCCTGCAGAAGTCAGAAGAGGTCATCAGATTCCCTAGAACTGTTATGGGTGGTTGTGAACCAACATGTGGGTGCCAGGAGTTGAGCGTGGAACCTCAGCAGGCACAAGTTCAACACATATTTCCACGTGTTGTTCCCCGCAGCTGCAGACACTGTGTTCTCTAACTCTGGCCAAGAGATGCTAGGGTGTGTGCTGCAAGCTCTAGAGTTTTTCTTTTGCTTCCTTCATCGTCAGATAATGCCATTTCTGTGGGGGCTACTCTACGAGTGTCTCATTCACAGTTGATCTTTTTTATGATGGTAAGCTGTTCTACTGTTCTGAACAAAGCATGCCTGACTTCTTGTTGTCCTTTTTCATTTGAAATGTCGACACTGAAGCTTATCTTTCAGTCTTTGCAGCTGCAGACATGGCTGCATATTGCAGCCATTACAGATGTGATCCTATGCTGTTGCGGGAGCTCCTTCTGCTCTTTCAGCCAATAGCCGCTGAGATACCAGCCCATTGGGGCATGGTCTATCTCTCGCTTTAAAAAAGCAGCCATTGCCCTCTTCTGGCTCTCTGGCTTCCTGCTCTTTCAGAGACTAGGCTCCCTTCCTGATTGCGCAGAGGTCTGCTGTCTGGGACGGTGATCTGTAAGTTTTTCCCCCTTAAATAAATAACTATTCTATTAATCATAATTCCAAACTGGTGTGGGATTGGTTGTGACTTATGCCTTCACTATGCCCCTATAAAACAAATCAAGCCGGTACTTACCTTGCTGGCTCTCATAGTACTGTAAGACAGTATGCAGACTGCTGGCTCAAGGAGGAAGCCACAAATATTCTTAAACAACTGTGAACCCCAGGAGCTGTGGTAATGACAAGATATTACCCGTAGGTGCAATGGTGGCATGAATGTTATCTAGACAAACAACTGCTTTCTGGTCTGATTTAAGTTACACACAGAAGAAAACACTTGCCTGATGCAGCAAATTTGGCTAAGAACCAACCAATGGTTGGGGAGCTCGCAGGCCCCAGGGGGTAAACCTATTACCACCACCAAGAGATGAACTCTCTTCCTCCTCATAATTTCTGTGTTTATTGAGATCGCTTGGCATTCTGTTATGGGCTGCACTGAATGAAGAGTTGTGCTTTACAGTTCAAAGCCCCCATCCCTAATTGAGGAGTTAAGGGCAGATGATGGCTTCTGGGAGGTTAAGAGTTAAGGTAGAAGGAAGAGAAGTCATTTGGGGAGTGTGTGTTCTTGATGGCTATCTTCCTGATTCTGTTCCCACTTCCTCTGCTTCCTGGTCATTGTGAAGTGAACACATCCTATATCATGTTCTCCTGCCTTGATGTCCTGCCTATCATGGCCCCACAGAGGTTGGGCCCTATGGCTTTAGATAGAAACCTCTGAAACCGTAAGTCAAATTAGCCTCTCCTCCTTTTAAGTTGATCCCCTCAGGTGTTTGCTACAGGGATGGGAGCAGAGCAGAAAGATAACTGAACTGACAGCCCCTACTGGAAGCTCATTCTGGCCAGTGCAGTCTGTTACATGCTGCTAAGACACTGGTCCAAACCAACTTCTCACAAATGCAGCTTGTTTGACTGAAAATACCCTCCCCCCTACACACACTCAGGGGGCTGGAGAGATGGCTCGGGGGTTACGAGCACTGACTGCTTTTTCTAGAGGTCCTGAGTTCAATTCTGAGCAACCCCATGGTGGCTCGTAACCACCTGTAGTGAGATTTAGTGTCCTCTTCTGGTCTGCAAGGACACACGCAGGCAGAACACTATATATAATAAATAAAAAAAAGAAAGAAAATATCCCCATAGTTTACGTTTATTTGAATGCTTGGTTCCCAGTTGGTGGAACTGTTTGGGAAGGATGATGAAGTCTGGCCTTGTTGGAGTAGGTGTGCCACTGGGGGTGGGCTTTGAGGTTTCAAAAACCCACATCATTGACAGTTAGTTCTCTGTGCCTTGTGATGCGAATCAAGATGTAAAGCCTCAGCTACTGCCCCAGCACTGTGTCTGCCTGCAGCCTTCCCCCACCAGGATGGACATGGACTCTAACCCTCTGAATGGTGATGCCCAAATTAAGCGCTTTCTTTTATACATTACCCAGGTCACGGTGTCTTCCAGCAATAAAAAAAAGATTAAGCATGACACTCATGAACATAGTTTCTCGGTCATGAACACACTTCTGTGCAGTTAAAAAGTGGTTTTCACAAGGCACAGTCCTCCCTAGCTGCATCCCACCAGTGTATGCACTCTTTAGTTCCCCAAGGGCTGGAATATTTGGGAAAATTTTGTAATTTAAAAGGCACAGTTACCGCTTGCTGTCACTTCCATTTCCAACGACAAGAGTGAAACTTCATAAAATGCCAGCTGGAATTGATGGTGGGAGGAAGAGGCTACAGGAAGCCACCCCTGGGCACTGCTGCACAGGTCCCTGTCATAGAAGTGGTCCAAAATCTGAGGGTTGACGTTACCTAGACATTCTGAGACATGCTGGGGCAAACCTTGACCAATGGTCACGAGCTTTTTTTCTCCGGTCATAATGTACAATGTCTGCACCAGCCAGGTTAGGAAGCCAGGGTAGAGACACAAAGAACACTTCTTATTCATAGTTGGAAGAGTACTTGTGTCTCGCTGTTTGCTGTGAGTAAAACAGAGTTATCCACTGAGTTTAGCTAGGAAGGAAAATCAGCAGACAGTGCAAACTGTTTTAGGAAAGCAAGGCTACACTCACATCACTTGCTTTTAGTTCCTACAGCCAGGCGATGTTCAGAGAGTGAAAGTGAGCGACCTAAATGGGACACCTCCAAATCCCTCCCCTCAGGGCTCAGGGAACCCTGCAGAAGAGGAGGCGGAAAGAGGGTAAGAGCCAGAGGAATGGAGAACACCATGGAAACAAGGCCCAAATGCAGTAGGACTAACACACATATGAGCTCATAGAGGCTGAACGAAGCAGCATTCACAGGGCCTGCACAGGTCTGAGCCAGATGGGCTTCCAGCACTGAGGGGGAAGTGGATGCCCTAACCCAAAAACTATCCCCAACTGATAACTCAGTTTTCTCCAAAGGAGTCTCACGGGGCAAGCAAACCACACCATGGGAGGGCTCCATGCCCAGCAGGAGATAACCAATGCAAAATGAACTCAGAGGAGTTTTTTGGAGGTTCTTTGTCTCATAATGCTTTGTTAGTTTTTCTAACCGTACAGGTACTTTGCTTATATATGATGGTGTCTGCTTGTCCGGTTTTTTTTTTTATGGAATTTCTGTGGGTGCAAATGTGTGTGTCTCTGTGTCTGAATGTGTTTCTTTTGATTTTCTGTTTGTTTTTAGTTTACCTTATTTATTATTATTGTTATTATTAATGCCTTTTTATATTCTAATGAGAGAGAATAGTTGTGAATTTGAGTGTGGGGAAGTAGGGAATCTGGGAGGATTGGGGGAAACCATAATCAGAATGTACTGTGTGAAAAAAAACCTATTCCAATATCTATATCTATATCTATATCTATATCTATATCTATATCTATCTATCTATCTATCTATCTATCTATCTATCTATCTATCTATCTATCATCTATTTTGCTAGAATAGTTCAAAGGTGCTGTTTCTTCTGGAAGATTCTTTAAGCATGTCCTCCCTGTTCAACAGTACCCTTTATATTTGTAACTATCTCAGCATCTGTGTTGGTGATAGTTTCATGGAACTTCAGTGCAGTAAAGAGGAGAGAATTCTAATTAGGGTGAGAGACTTTATTACAAAATGAGTGCTATGACTCTATGAAATGAATAAATCAAAACCTCATAAACGGGTACTTACATTTCAAATTTGCTTTAGCCTGAAATTAGACGACATTTGTGTAAACTATCAGGAATAATAAAATAAAATATGTCCTAAAATTCTTCCAGTGACAAATCAGTCTTGCGTAATCTTTAATAACATAGAAACTTGCTTAGGAAAATGTAGTTACTCCCTAGAACCCAGTGGTACTCAGTTAAGGGATGACTCTTCCCGCATGCGGGCAGCAGGTGGCACTGTGTCCTCCCTTTTTCAGGCCTTGGTAGGGGCGGGACAAACAACTTCCTCAGAACTGAGCTGAAGATGAGGAAGACCAATGTAGAACTTTGTAAGCAACGGAAGGAAGAAGATTCTGTACCTTTAGACTCTTTACCTCATCTCAACAGGTGCTGGTGCCCTAAATCGTGAACTTTGCCTGGTTAAGACGCTCATCTCCGTAAAGGCCCTGGACAGCCTCTTAGGAGAATGGACCCACAGAAGGACAAAAACACCAAGAAATGAAAACCTCTCTCCTCCTCAAATGCCCACGTTTATTAAAGTTTCTTTGTGCTCTGTCATGGGCTCTGCTGACCCAGGAGTCAAACTTTGTACAAAATTCGAAGTCTGGGGTCAAAGGTAACAAGCTGTATTCAATCAGAATGACTTTCCACACACTGGCTCTAAGCAACCGAATCTTTTATTTTTGCCTTGTCAAGACGGTGTTGACTGTGTCTACACGCACTGCAATCTCTCTGCTTTACTTTTTCATTCTGAGTCTGCCCTTCTAGCTAAATTTGCACGGATTGGCTTTGGCAAGTGGATATAGTTAGCTTTTAAAAGAAATTTACTAGACATGCTTCTGTAGTGGGGGCAACAACGTTAAGCACAATGGCTGGGTTTTCAGCTAGATGGGATCTTGGACTCACACATATGCAGAGGAGGCTCTGCCCCCTGCTTCTAGGTGTTGAATATAA
Source organism: Alexandromys fortis (assembly GCF_014885135.2). Taxonomy (NCBI): domain Eukaryota; kingdom Metazoa; phylum Chordata; class Mammalia; order Rodentia; family Cricetidae; genus Alexandromys; species Alexandromys fortis. The sequence goes on from NW_026067901.1 coordinate 5,270,152, forward strand.
GAATACACTTGGCGCCATGCTCTGTTTATTCTAAAACAGACCCTGGTCATAAATGTCAAGATTAGTTTGTTCCACTGGCCTGCTGATCATGGATTTTGGCTGCTGGCTGTCATTACATAGCCATACAAGTAGCCCTCTGGTTTCCTGCCAGAGTCACTGGAGCCGTTCTGTTTGTCCCTCCTTCCGTTTGCTTCATTCTGCATTTGACAGTGGTCCCAATGTGCCCGAGTTTGTCTCTTCTCTAGACTAAAGTGACTGGGAGGAAGCGGTTTGCTTCACTCACGCCCATGTTCTCTGCGTCTTCATAGTGGCCAACATCTCCTGAGCAGGTGAATGCATGTGTTGGCTGGATGGATGAGCTTCCCATGGAGACAGCCATGAACCTAGCAAGGCTGTGTGTCACGGAAGGCTGTCCTTGGGCTCTGAGCCCACAGATGTGCAGCATCAAAGGCAATCAAAGGAGGGGCTGTGTCAGCAGAGAGGAAAACCCTTTAAGCTGTGCGAACGAGAAGGATGCGTCCATTCAGAGAGCCACGTATGGAGGAAGCCCATTCGTGCAACTGAGCCACAACTTATATTTAGATGGATGGTCCAGGCATCACGACACAAAAAGCTGCTTGCAGACCATTGCCCTGGCAACCCATACTTTTGGGGCTTCTAAGGTGCCACATAAACTGTTTTGACATTATATTCTTAGGACAAAACTCATGCTACAGATGACCTGGTAATCAGTGAATGGAGGGGTTCCCCAAATTCCCTTTCGACAACCGTGGTTTTTATAGAGGACAAAGGACAGACAACAGGTAAGCATCAATGTACCTAATGTCTCATTTCAAATAAATGTACTTCCTCTATCTCAAATTGCTTTCTGGGTGTCTGGCAGTTTCAGGTTTCCTCATACACAGAGTGGGAAGAAGTTGGTAGTCAGAAAATAAATCTGCTGGAGATTTTGTATTTCTTCATTTTGAGTAAAGCCGAGAGAAATGTGGCTATGAGCCCCGGTGTTTCCAAGGGAGCCAGAGATGCACCGACAGTCTCCCTTGCTGTACAAGGGTTGTATAAGAACTTGGGGGGTGGGGTGGGGAGCTTTGATTTATAGGGAGGGTAGTCCAGCCTCTGTTGATCGCAGCTGAGGGTGGTCCAGCCTCAGTCCAGTGTAATCTCAGCAGACCAGTGCATTGTCTAAGTCGGTGTCTGCGAGACAGGCAGTCCTGTGACTTTGGGTCAGGTCCAAACATTGTCCATCCCTACAAGTCCAGCACTCAGGGACCTGATATGATGGAGGCTTTGCTGCCTTGATGCTTACCTTCCCTGTAAGCCTAATTGGAGCACAAGAGAGTAAGAGCAGGAGAGGGCGCAGACGAGAGAGTGAGCAAGAGAGAGACAGAGACAAAGCCAGTCTGTTCCACATGCAGGAGGCGGCCTCTCTTCCATATCTCCCAGGTGGATGTGGTCAGTCATGGTCGGGTGAGCCAGGTGTGTGGAAGCGCTTCACCACACACAGGCCGCGGGGCAGGAGGTCTGCATGGCAAGCTCTGTGTGAAGTGCCCTGTGGGCACTGGACATTGTCGTTCACTGAAATTTCTTCCTGATGCATTATACACTGTGGTGGTACTTACTCTGTAAGCTAACAAATAAAGCTTTCCTGAAGATCCGAGTGCAGAGCTAAGCCACTAGTTAGCCATAGCGGCCAGGCAATGGTGGCACAGACCTTTAATTATAGCACTTAGGAGACAGAGGCAGACGGATCCCTGGGAGTTCAAGGCCACCCTGGGCTATGTGAAATCGATCCTAAAAGAGAAACAGAGCCAGGCCAGGTGGTGGTGGGTCACACCTTTAGTCCCAGTACTCGGGAGTCACACACCTTTAATCCCAGCACTAGAGAGGTGGAGACAGAAAGGGATATGGCTGGGCAGAGAGAGGGATATAAGGTGGGAGGAGACAGGAGCTCAAGGCATTCAGTCTGAGGTTCTGTAGAGATGACATTCAGTCTGAGGTTCCATAGAGATGACATTCAGTCTGAGGTTCCGTAGAGATGACATTCAGTCTGAGGTTTCGTAGAGATGACATTCAGTCTGAGGTTGACTTACAGAGACAGGATAGCCCATTCGCTCTGAGGATTTCATAGAGGTAAGAACTAGAGTGACTGGCTTCTCTGCTTCTTTGCTTCTCTGATCTAATATCTGACTCTGGGTTTTTATTATTAAGACCTAGTTGTTCTCATCTGTATTTAGAGGGTGTGTTACCCTTAAATGCATTCCTTTAAGTCTTTTGACGCACATTTGGATGGGTGAGACGCCACTGTTCTGAGAATAGAGTTCAGCTGAACGAACTACCTGTTCCAGGGCATGCTTGCAGTAAAGCATGGCTCCGAGCTGTTGCCTGCACTATTTAGTGGCTCCTTACCCTCATCTCTTCCCTTTTGATTTTTCCCTCTTCCTCCTAACTTGGGCTTAAAATGAACTTGAATACAACGGGACTCTTTGTGTCAGAGAGAATCACAGAATTTGAAATGCATCGTGCATCCAGGATCCATGGCTGCTACTTATATGCTAAGTGAATTTGACCAAACACGTGATCTTTCTGTGTAGATCATAAGTTTGCAGTGCCCGGTCACAGTCGGATGTGTTGTCAGATGCATGGAAAGGCCTGTGTCAGTTGATTGACAGGAGCTGTATCCCATTGTGCTTGCTAGTTTCCTGTTCTTTATCCAAGAACGCCGTGACCATGGAAACCAAGTTAGCTTTTAAGTCCATGGCAAGACTTCCTCTAAAGGAGAAGTTATTTTGAGTCTCTTGTCTGACAGGGTTCCCAATCTGGAGCTGGGCCGAGACCCTTCACCACCCCCGCTGAACCCTTCCATCTTGAGGTAAAGAGAGTTGGATGGGGTCCTGCGTCAAAGGAGTTCCGAGGGACAGCTGGGCTCCAAGGCAGAGCTTTTAGATGCTGGGGCAGTTGCTCAGTTTCTGGGGGTCCCGCCCCCTCCCTGGCTGCTTTTCTTTGCTGTTAGTCTTTGAGGTTTGTGTCATTCAACAGGTTGTGGCGACAGCCAGTATGGTCCAACTGGAAGAATTCATGCCCTTCAGTGCCTCAGAACTTATCCCCTGAACTGAGACAAGAGTGAGCAAGATCTGTTAATAAAAATACGACAGCAGTGCCCAGTGCCAGCAATGCCAGGGGTCACACTGCCCATGAGCATGGCGTAGGGAAGGTTTTGCCCTTGGTGGCTTTCTCCCTGCGTTCTCTCTCTCTCTCTCTCTCTCTCTCTCTCTCTCTCTCTCTCTCTCCCCTCCCCCACCTTGTCTCTCTCCCTCTCCCTGAGACAGGGTTTCTGTGTAGCCCTGGCTGTCATGGAACTAACTCCCTGCCTTGAAGTCACAGAGATCCACCTGCCTCTGCCTCTTGTGTCCTGGGGTTAAAGACACTCACCACCACCACCTGACGGTTCTCTTTTTATTTACATAGTCTTTCCAGAGATTGATGGAATCATAAGAGCTGAGAAGACAAGAGGGCGGACCCCGGGGAAGGGTTACCAGCTCCAGATTTAGGTACTGGTGCATGACTTAGCAGAGCTTGATTGCAGACACTTAGAGTACTCAGCAGGAAAGCAACTGTTCCTGTCACCTCTCTTCCTCTGGGGGCTGGCTGAAGCAAGAGACTAGCTGCGGCAAGATGGCTATCTCGAGATAGTCCCGCTTCATTCATCACAAGCTGACCTAGACACCGGGACTGAATAGCGATGTGTGAGAACCTCGAGAAATGAACACGGACGACACAACTTGGCTCCGCGGTTTAAAAGGATCATCTCACTTAATCGCTACAGCCATCCTGCAGTAGAAGTGGTTAACCCACTTTGTAGATGAGAAAGAGGAGGTGTAGGTAGTCGCCCTGCCTACACATCCAGTACGTAGCAGATTCGCAGCGTCTGTCACTGGCTCTATCCTTAAAAGAGCCAGGCAGTGGTGGCGCACGCCTTTAATCCCAGCACTCTGGAGGCAGAGGCAGGTGGATCTCTGTGAGTTCGAGACCAGCCTGGTCTACAAGAGCTAGTTCCAGAACAGGCTCCAAAACCACAGAGAAACCCTGTCCTGTCTCGAAAAACAAAAACAAACAAACAAACAAACAAGAGCTGGATGCCCTATAGAGGCTGCAGGGCACCCTCTGCTGGGCAAACCGCTGTAATGCAGGCACACACAGAACCAGGAGCGCCGTGGGGTACAGGGCTGAGTGAGCACTAAGTCGAGGGTACCTTCAACCTCCTCACTGCCCTGGTGCCCAGCGTTTGGCGGGAAGCCTACACCTCAGCTTCTTTGTCTGTTGTCTAGCCTGTCAGTGTCGATAGGTTCTCTGAGCTCCCTCTCCTCTCACTAATGTTGGGAGCTGCGGGGAACTGGGCTGTATTCTCAGGTGAATAGGAGGAAACAGGCGGGAGCTGAGAAAGTCAAGTGTAGGAAGACAGATTTCAAGACTTCCAGGCATCCTGTGTGTAAATGTTTTCACGGATTCCTCTGGGACTTCCTTCTGCCTGATCTTCACTGAAACTCATTCTGGAGAAGGGTTTGATTTGGCCACTTTCCTAGGTAGGCTTACATAAACAATGCATCAGAGTAGCAGCAGAAAATGAACACTTGGGCAGAATTTTGTCAACTAGCAAGATTTTGTTTGTATCAAACATTTACATTCTTGCTTTTTTTTTTTTTTTTTTTCAAATCAGAGATGAGTCAGATTGGTCGAAGACAACTGCTATTTACACGAAAGCCGACTGTCAGCCAGCTGGACTCGTTGAAAGGTTTACCTGTCCTCAATGCAGGACTGACTTAAACCAGAAAATTAGGGCATTGAGCCCAAGAATTTATTCTCTAAAAGTACCTCAGCTTTTTGTTTTTTTTTTAAATGCTAACTGAAGTTTGGGTACCACTGCCTTATTAGTAAGTGAAGCCCAGGAGAGGAATAAGCCCTGTGGGCTGCCAGTGCCACATAGATAGAGACAGTCCCTCCATTTCAAGGACATGCATTTGTGCTGTGATACATAGGAAAGACCAGAGAAGTCCAGCTGCACTCCAGGAATTCTGAAGTCTCCTGATTGACCTTGAAGGTCTGAGGTTCTACCAGGAGGCCCTACAATAAACTCCCTGAGAGCAGTCTTGGGGAGGAGTTCTGTGAGTTCTGAGGTGGGAGGAGTGTGCTTCTAGAACAGACCGATATGAGCCCTAAATTCGGGAGTGATTGAGTTGGGTAAGCCAGGAGCTCATCAAGAGCCATAGGGATGTGCTACCTGGTCCTAGGCTGAGGTTGGTGCATCCTTGTTGGGTATCAGACACCAAGATAAACGCAAAAGTCCAGGAAAGGGCCAGGCTGTGGAGATTCCTCCGAGTGGAAGAACACAGGGCTGCCCTGCTGCGGTGCAAACCACAGAGGGCTGTGATTTGCATTGCGTCCACAGGCAGCCACCGTTCAGCTCATTGAGCTGATAAAATGGATTTTCTCACTGCATTGACTGCTTGTCACACGAAGTTGCAGAGCCGATAGGCCGGCTCAGAGCCTTGCAGATAGGACCACAAACTCCAATGACTCGATCACATCCTAAAAAAAAAATTAGATTTTAGAAACTAAGTTTGTGTTACCCTGCCGGCTCCCTGCTTTGTGAAGAATGTTGGGGAGTGCTAAAGACAGAAATTCTTATCAGTGGCACTGACGGGTGTGTGCTATACCCCGGTTTTAGGTAACAGACAACTTGACTGAACTTAGCCTGCTTTGACTCTGAGAATTACAGCAACAATGACGAAAGGGCATGGAAAAATGTATTCTCGGCTTTGCATTTGGTGGGTCAGCAGTTTGCTTCTTTCCTCTCTGCTTTAACTGTCTTCAAAATTTTATAGTTCCTGCGAGATGATCTGAAGGTGGGGAGCAACTTTAAAGGGGGTCTTCGAAGCTCATCAAGCGAACGCTTTTGGCATCAAACAGTGTTCTGGCCTGAACTGCTAGAAGAAGTTTGCAGTTTTCAAAGTCTACCTAGAAAAGAAATACATCCTGCTTTCAAGTAGGCTCTGCATGATGGGGTCTACAAATGATGCCAGCACCGCTCACCCATACAGCATTAGAGAATTGTCTGCCTTTAAGAAATGTTATCTTATGTAAAAAGTTGATAATAGGGTACAGAGATGCTAATAAGGGTAGGTGATGAGCTGATAATGGGAAGTTTTCTCATATCAGTGATTTTTCATTTGTCACCAGCAAAGCTGCCCTCCCTAATATGATATTATAATAAAATCCAGGCAGACACTCAGCGGTGAAATTTATGATGCAAAAGAAAAGTCAATAGCGTTATAAATCTTATGGTATGATTATATTTCAGCTGTCAATGTTCTTGGCTGGGAAATCTCCTTCAGTTCCCCTATCTTAGTCCTTTTTACTTTAGTGTGCAGAGAGATGGAGAAGACTTAAGTCTTTATCTTAAGGATAACGTTAACGAGTCTCAGTTGGTTCCATATGGCCCCTGGCCACAGGTCTACCACCTTTGCCTAGTTAAACTCCTACACAATTAAGTGCACATTTAAACGGAAGTAGTTGGTAGGATAGAACCAGCAGAAGGTAGTTTGGAGGGTGGAACCCATGTTTCCTGTGATATGATGCTTTTAAGCAGTAAGTTGCCCCCTAAGCATGCGGGATAGCTTTTGAGTTTCATTAGAGGATTTCCGCAGGCCTGTAGCATGGAGGTCCTTCTTTGCAATGAAATGGAGTCTAGCCAGTGGGGACTTTTGAAAAATCATCTCTCTGGAGGGAAGAGAGGTCCCAAGCAATGCAATTTAGCAGAGCCAAGTTATCAACTACAATCTCTTGGGTTTCAGCAAAACCACAAACACAGTATTCATTAGAATAGGGCTAGAGGGCTTTCTGTATTAGCACCCTGGAGAAACTCCCAGAGGGATCTGGAAGTCCTTGCAATCGGCTTCCCTCCAGGAATGTGAAACACCAGGTCTCCCCTCTGCTTACTAGTGAGGGAAAACTTAGAATCTAAATGTTGGTCTTAATAGCATAAGATACACCACGCTAGGATACCATAGTCTTTGAGGGTCCAGACTCAGAGTCTAATGCAGTGTGGACACATCCATTGTTCAGTATTATTAACACATAGCTCAAATGTAAGAGAGTGGAGTGCAGGCAGCTCAGCAAATCTCCAAATTTAAGCCAAGGATGGAGAGAAATGCAGCGACGGAGAGTGTCCGTGCCCTGGGTCCGATGTGTAGTGAGGCCTTCCACAGTCACACAGAGACAGGCAGATACTCTCAGCTGTATTTTAAAGAACAACAGGTCACCTTCATTACGATTTTACTTCACTCATGACACACGTCCTTGTCTCCAGCGGGGAAGAGCTCAAGAGCTTTCTGAAGTGAGAGGCACGGTTCTTGTTGACGCTGGAGGATGGAGGAAAAACCTCAACCTCAAGTATTAGTTCACCCTACAAGACGGATGGCCACCTGCAGCTGGCCCTCTAGGGTAGCCACTTTTGTAGTTCACCCTGCATATAAGCCACTTGCAGTTTACTCTACTTGGCCGCCACTTACGTAATCCAGAGTCAGAGATTGTCATTTCTCTCATAAAATAAACATTTGGGCTTGGTGAATTTCCATGTAAAATTTTCTTTGGACTTTTAGTTTATCATAATATTCTTGATGTTAAACTTGGGACTAAGTTAGGCCAGAGGCCACATGGTACCATTTTTCTCTCTAGGTGGGAAGGGATGTTTAGGAACAATGGAAGGAATAGCTCCAGGGCCGGTTGGGTTCCCTTGGTGAACTTCTATTGCTCCAGAGACTTAACCTCATGTCCCCCTTTGGTCTCCTGTCTACACTCCTTCTACCTGCCCTGGCTGCCCCGACCACCCAGGCTGCTATGCTCTTTTGATTTCTTGTGCTATGCTGCAGTCCCTTAAATTTGCTTTTCTTGGGTCTAATCTACCCACTGTGCTCCAGGACACTGCTTCTTACCCCAGGGCTCCAGAGAGCTCCAATTCTGCTTCTGGGCCAGTTTTGTTCAAAGAAATACGATAGGTGGGCCAGATAGATATCATCAGATGTGGTTAGTATGTCAAGGCCAGGATCTGAGGTCCATGCCACGTGATAGGGTATTCAGAATCTCTAAAAAAGATGCTTGTGTCGGAACTACTCTCTCCAGCTTTCTCTCTTCTTCCATCAATATTTTTTTCTTTCTTTTTTAAAAAAATATTTTCTATGGTTCATTTAACTTTATTTTATGTGCATTGGTGTGAAGGTGTCAGATCCTCTGCAACTGGATCTTCAGACAGTTGTGAGCTGCCATGTGGGTGCTGGGAATTGAACCCAGGTCCTCTGGAAGAGCAGTTAGTGCTCTTAACCACTGAGCCATCTCTCTAGCCTCCTTCCATCAATATCTGTGCAGCTGCTGCATTCTGTCAATCACCTAGTAGGAGGGAACCTCGGCTGAGGAATTGTCTCCATTTGAATGGCTTGCAGGCATGTCTATTTCTTGATTATTGATAGATGTGGGAGGGCCAAGCCCACAGTGGGTGGTGCCAACCCCTAAGCTGGTGGTCCTGGGAAGTTTTGTTTTGTTGTTATTTGTTTGTTTGAGACAGGGTTTCTCCGTATGGACCTGGTTATCCTGGAAATCATTCTGTAGACCAGGCTGGCCTCAAACTCAGAGATCCTCCTGCCTCTGCCTCCTGAGTGCTGGGATTAAAGGGGTGCGCCATCACATTGCAGCTGGTTCTGGGAGGTTTAAGAAAGTTGGCTGAACATGAGTCTGGGAGAAAGCCAGTAAGCAATACTCATCCATAATCTGTGCTTCAGTTCCTGGCTTTATGGTCTCTGCTTCAGCTCCTGCCTCCAGGTTCCTGACCTGACTCCTTCAGTGATGCACTGTGATGGGGAAATGTAAGCCAAATAAACCCTTTCCTCTCCAAGTTGGTTTTGGTCAGTGTTTTATCTTTTCTTTTTTTTTAAAATTTATTTATTTATTATGTATACAATATTCTGTCAGTGTGTATGCCCACAGGCCAGAAGAGGGCACCAGACCTCATTACAGATGGTTGTGAGCCACCATGTGGTTGCTGGGAATTGAACTCAGGACCTTTGGAAGTGCAGGCAATGCTCTTAACCGCTGAGCCATCTCTCCAGCCCTTTGGTCAGTGTTTTATCACAGCAATAGAAAACAAAGGAAGATAGCGTCATAGCCTCTCTAAATTATATTTGCTGTAATTTTTTTCACAAACAAGTGGCAACATGTATTGTTCCAAAGAGTTTCTTGGTACAAATACTTCCCAGCCAGAAAACAGTGCTGGGCTTTGAAGTAATCCCGCCCCTTTAAATGAACATCAGTTGAAGAAAGGAAAGTGTTTGGGGCAGTGCCTATCAACCTGTGGGTCATGAGCCCTTTGGGGGTCGAAACACTCTTTCCCAGGGGTTGCATATCAGATATTTATGTTATGAGTCTTAACAGTAGCAAAATTACAGTTATAGATTAGCAACAAAGCTAATTTTATGATTGGGGTTACCACAACATGAGGAACTGTATGAAAAGGTCGCAGTGTTTGCTGAGAACCATGTCAGGGTCTGTGGCCCTACTGCAGCTGCTGGGATCTGTGTTGAAGTCTGAGGCTCATGTTGCCACCAAAGGTTACATGGAAACCTGGGGTCAGGGCTGCAACCTGTGGCCTTCTTGGTGTCCAGGGCCATGTCATCAGAGACATCTTGATCTGAGTGGCCTGTGCTTCCACCCAGAGCCATGGTGCCACTTGGGCCCAAACTGCTGCTGAGGGCCATGTCTGGGCCTGTGGTCCTGCTGCAGGTGTGTTTGTGTTGATGTCTGTGACCTGAGTCACCTCAGGGGGCCATAGGAACTATGTATGCATGATGAGACCAGAGGGCCATGCTGAGCTTGCCCTGTCCTTCGCTGACTCTGGGATATTTGGCCCTGCCTTCCCTGGACGCTGCAGCAAGAGAGCTGGTGTGTGTGTGTGTATGTGTGTGTGCACATGTGCGTGCATGTGTGTGCGTGTGTGCACATGTGTGCATGTGTGTGTGAGTGTGTGTACATGTGTGTACGTGCATGTGCATGTGTGTGTGTGTGTGTGTGTGTTATCCTCTCCCCCCTGATGTAGGAGGGTCATCTGTCTATGTATTACTTTCATTGGTTAATAAAGAAACTGCCTTGGCCTTTGATAGGCCTGCCCTTAGGTGGGTGGAGTAGACAGAACAGAATTCTGGGAGAAAGAAGGCAATGAGGCAGACACCATGATTCTTTGACCCAAGATGGATGTAGGCTAGAATCTTTCCCGGTAAGCTACCACCTCGTGGTGCTACACAGATGATTAGAAATGGGTTAATCAAGATATGAGAATTAGCCAATAAGAGGCTGGAACTAATGGGTCAGGCAGTGTTTAAAAGAATACAGTTTGTGCATTGCTATTTAGGGTGTAAAGCTAGCCGTGTGGGAGCTGGGCAGGACGAAAAGCAGGCCTGCTCGTCTCATCACTACCCCCCCCATGCACTCAAGGCTGATGGCCCCACCCCTCACCATGGGTGAGGGAGAACTGACTGATGGCTTTGTTGTAAGGGAGATGGCTCCTTCCCTTGCCTGAGGCGGGCAGTCCCAGTGGCCTGGATTGACCAACTCAGCTACCATTCAGGCACACAGCCAGGCTAGGATTGGCTTATCTTAGCAGGTACCCCATCTAGGACCTGCTGGAGCTCATGAAGGAACCAGTCCTGAGGAGCAGTTCCTGCAGGATTCCATGACTCAGGTGGTTTTGGGATATCTGAGACGGGTCCGGTGTTGATGGTGTGGTAGAGCAGTGGCTCATTGCAATGAACATTTGCAAATAGAGCTGAGGGGACAAAAATGTATACATGACACCGAGGTTCCCGGTGTCACCAGGACAAATGCAGAAGTGTTGGAGAGGCGGGAAAAAAAATGGAGGAGCAAAGAGGATCTTTTTTCTTTTTATTTTTCCCCATTTTTCTTTTGTTATTGTTTGTTTGCTTGATTGTTCTGATTTTTTAAAAAATTTTCTTGGGTGGGGCACTGCAGGGGTGGGGGAGGATATAGAGGGACTGGGAGGTGAGTGGGATTAGGTAGGGTTCATGATGTGGAATTTCCAAAGATCCATTAAAGAAATTGTGTTAAGCAAACAACAAACAAACAAACAAACAAACAAACAAATAAATAAAGGGTTGCAAAATTAGAAGGGTTGAGAACCACTGGTTTAGGGGTTGAGAAAGAGGAAAGAGGGTTGTTTGGGAAAAGATACATCCAGACACCACAGCACTGACAAGTTCAGACTCTCTCTCTGGGCGTCCAATGTTGCCTCACAGCTTTTGCCATCCCAGTCCAGGTGAGCTTTCTCCCACCGAGCTGGGAGCTCAGCCTTTCAGGAACACGGACAGTCTGCGTCTGTTGGGTCTCGAGGTGGAGCCTTGCATGAGTGACTTTCTCTTGGCGATGCAGCCAGTGTAGGGATTTTGATGGAGACTTGTCAGGCAGTATAACTTGAGCTCTGAATCATTTTGTGAGCCGGTTTCTGTGTTCTCATGACATACTTGGAAAACCAGTGACTGAAATGTGCTAAAGTTCGTCTAGCCTTTCCTTATGTTTGCATTCTATCCGTTACACAGGGGAAACGCATGCATAACAGCAACACGCCCGTGGAGTAGCCACAGAGTCTGCATCCTTCTCCTTGAGGCCCAGGCTGACCTCTTGAGGTGTCTGGACCATAGGATAACACTGTATGGTCTCAAAGTGGAGGCCCTGAGAAGACGTCTTGATTCTCTGACCCTTCAAATGCTTCATTTCTGGGGACTAACTTTTGCAGTTCATCTGCTGTGAGAAGCCCCGTCTACACAAAGACTTTACATGGAGACAAAGTCTCTCTCAGGTAAACATCCCTGCAAAGGGCCAAAAGCAGCCAGTCATGCAAAAGCAGTGTCTTGTATATTCCAGCTCAACCAAATCCAGAGAATTCCAGCCTGTGGGATTGCTACCAGCCCACCAAATTAGAAGAAAGTTAATTTGCTGTATGTCTCTAACTCTTGAGGTGTCTTGTTACATAGTAATAGATACCAAAATACATGTCTATGTTTTGGCGACCAGCATTTGTTTCAGGCTCCAGGCTATAACTTTGTATCCCTGGGAGGAGTTCTTTGAGGCCTGAGACCTTCATGGAATGTTTTCTAGAGAGATTCAGCCTATTCCTGCTGGTGACTTGCCTTCAAAGCAGCCCTTTTCCAGGTAGCATTTTCAACTCACAGGGGAGTGAAGATCCTTGTGAGGTGCCATGGGATGTTGAGTTAAAATGTGAGTGCCTACATAAACAAACACATACACACATACACACAAACACACACTGGATAGCCTCAGATGAACACTACCTATGTGAGTGGCATCTGAAAGCAGTAAGCCTTTGGATTTCTTTCTCCAGACTCGCCAGATGACATGGTGTTTCAGTAAGTGCCTTCCACCGGCTTCTGAGACGCCCCAGGTTATGACTGTAATTAACATGAAATTTCAGAATACAATAAATAAAAACCAAGGTGTAGCCATCCACGATATTATTAAGATCATTATCTAACAATCAGAATATCTAACAAGACCCTTGATTATAATTGGTGCTATGTTTTAAATATGTCTCTCCTTGTCATACTGACTTACTTATATAAAATGTTTTAAGACTATTTTTTTTAAAACATGACCTGTAGCTTTGTTTTGGTTAAGACTTTGGGCTTTAATGATGGCATCTATTTACTGAGTGCATGTGTGCCCTTCACTGTGGCATATCTTTATATAGCCTCGCAAGGTAGTTATCACTTTGCCCTTAATGATGGAGAGACTGACGCCTAGGGGTTTAAATCATTTGTTCAAGGTCACTCAGTAAATGCAGAGCCAGGGTTGGCTCCACGGTCCAAACGTGATTCCCAGCCATGTTCTCTTTCTCTCTTCCTGTGCCTATACCTGCTGTTGCCCTTCTAAAAAGCTTGTGATTCAAAAGGCAATTTGTAACGAAGAGCCGGAGAGGAACTGGGGTTTTAAAGGCACTGCCTGCCCTTTCGGGTATAAAACATTTTGTTAGAAGCAATAACAGCACAATTATAGCAGCTGCTTCCGCCTTCACTGTCACCACGGCCAGGGTCTAGGTTATGGGTTCGAGCTTTCACTGATTATTGGTGCATAATTGGCTTCCTGTAGATGACAAATGTATTACTGATTGATTATCATGACTCGGTCATATCTAAAATGTCAAAGTAGAAAATTGAATTGTCTTATTATCGCATGTTCTCATTCAAGCACCAGATAAATATTACAAATGATGATTTTCAACCGAGTACCATATAAAGAATTTATGGAATATTAATAATACTGTTATCCACAACCTTCATGCTTGGTGAATGACCCCCAAACTGAAATCGTGCTTGACTTTTGAGGAATAAACCTTACAAATGATCTGCTTTGACCTATTCCTTTGCTGCCTAGAGTTTTACAGAATAAATATTCCCGAGGACAATCCTTGCCTCCATTAGCGAGAATTGGACACTTATGACTGCTTGATAATGCTTTTTCTTTGTCTTGTCCTCTTGCTGCCTGCATTTTTATGCCTGGCAAGGTAACCACTTTGTTAAAAATCCCTCTTCACAGACAGCCAGAGAGTTGTGAGAGACTGAGGCCCAGTCACCAGATCTCAAGATGGCAGATGCCTCATATCTTTAGATAAAAGGCTGTTGTTGCCTGCAAACCCCACTTTCTGTGAGTTTCCTGTTTTCTGCCCATTCTAAGCTGGCTGCCATTTCCAGGGTGGGGTCCTATTTCTAGAAACTGGATAAGAGGAATTGAGAAGGAAAACTTTTGAGATAAACTCTGGCGAGAGAGCTCAGCCTGGGGGAGTGAAGCTGCCCCTTGCCTTGACAAGATTAAAGGAGTTTTCAGATTGCTAATCACACCGACTGTTGTCTGTAGACTGAATGTAACACGTAGCCTGCTGTGGGACAATGGTCTTTTATCCTGTCACTTACATTATTTTTAATAAAATGCTGATTGGCCAGTAGCCAGGCAGGAAGTAGAGGTGGGGCAATGAGAATACTGGGAAGAGGGAAGTACAGTCTGCCATTGAGACCCAGCCACAGAAAAAGCAAGATGTGACTGCCTCACTGAAAAAGGTACCAAAGTGGAGCTTTGATGGAGGAAGTGGCCCCTGGGGAGGGTTCTTACTGGTGTCTATCCTTACTTACTTCCTGTCTCACTCCTGGCTTCTTGTTTACACTTCTCTCACAATGATGTTCTATTGAAATACAGGGAACCAAGCAACTTTGGGCTAAAACCCTTTGAACCATAATTGAAAATTGTTTTTCCTTTCTTAATTTGTTTCTGTTGGGAACTGTGGCCACAGTGTCTCCAAATAACTTCAAAGTGTTCCTGACATGGTCTCAGGACTCAGTTTAGTCATTCCTTTCCCAGCTGTCATTCTCTATTTCATTATAGACTCCATCAACAGTAGATGCTCAATAAATGTTCATAAACGATGAAGGGACCACTGTACTGTAAGCGCGCTGTCTATCTTTCTAAGAGTAATCAAGCTCATATTCAGCTTGATAGTTCTGAAGAAAATGGAGTCTCTTTGGTTTGCAAAGAAAAGGAAACCAGTGCTTTCATAAGTATCATTGAAAAGGTATCTTTTCTGTTACTCTTGGTTAGTAAAAATCAAAGTATATTCTAATTTAAATTTTCTACCTGACTCTTAGAAGTAGTTTTGTCCAATATTGGGGACATAAGGCAGCCATCTTTCCTTCCTTGTGCACAGGTATGTTTGAAGAGAAAATGCCAGAGTACGTAGCTTTTCTTTGATTCATAAATATGCATTATGCATGATCTTGAACTAACTGAGGTTCTTTCTGAGCTGATGTGTGCTCTTGTTCTCTCTCTCTCTCTCTCTCTCTCTCTCTGCATTGTATAGAAGGTTTCTTTAGTTATTTCAATTGGAAACATTGGGCACTGAGACTGTAAGCTATACTGTGGAAAACCCAGCTTTGGCTGGTTAACCTAAGAGTCAATAGACATCTTTTAAAAAGTTATCTGTTTGTATGTGTCTGTATGTGAACCTGTGTGCGGCTGCCCTCCAAGGCTAGAAGACAGCCCTAGACCTTCTGAAGCTGGAGTTACAGCCGGTTGTGTGCTAGATGTGGGTGCTGGGAGCAGGACTCTTAGTAGTCTACAAGAGCATCGAGCACTCTTAACTGCTGAGTCATCTCTCCAGCCCCTAGAATTGATATTTTAGGAATCTCCCCTCCTGCTCTTTGTCCTCTGGATCTGATAGTTGCCAAGTCAGACAGAGAAATAGGGAGTACCCAGAGTCTGGTGGGAGTCACCAGAATCCTTTGGAAGGTCATACCTCCCTCAAAATAAGTCATAGTTTTGTGAAACCTATGCTTCCTATGGGGTGGGGTTCCAGGGCAGGTTACTGAATCCTCAGACTGCATCTGAACTCCTGTCTTCTCCTGCCTTATATCCCTCTCTCTGCCCAGCCATACCACTCCTGTCTCCACCTCCCTAGTGCTTGGATTTAAAGGCATGTGATCCCAGTTGCTGGGATCACCTATGTGTGAGCTCTATTTCTCTTTTAGAAAGGTTTAATCTCTTGTAGCCCAGAGTGACCTTGAACTCACGGAGATCCATCTGCCCAGTCTCCTGAGTGCTGGGATTAAAGGTGTGTGCCACCACTGCCTGGCCTCTATGGCTAATCTAACTAGTGGCTTAGCTTTGCACTCTGATCTTCAGGAAAGCTTTGTCTGTTATATTACAAACAAAATACCACTAAAGATTATTATGTTTGCATCTATTTCTCTCAACTGACTATGGGCACATTGCTTCATCTTTTTTTTTCCCTGTCTCTGAAAACAGCCAGGGAAGAGTCAGAATGTGAGCTCACAGGTAGCATTTGGAGGCCCAGCTCAAATTTAAAACTTTTGCGGAAAAGGTCTCTGAGTTAATTCTAAAAGGAAAATTGAGATTTCATCAATTATCAGGACTAGACCTAACAGAAATTATCATACCTTTTTAATAATTATGAAATTGATGAATAATGGGAAGAAAGTGAATCCTGGCAAAGATCTTGTAGTAATTTTGTGGGAGAGATTAGCAACAACTAAATCAAAAGCAAGAGAATTCAATTTATAAAAAGAACTAGATCCTTCCTCACATTGTATGGGGCACAGCAATAACTGGAAACTCTACATTCTATGCTAATACAAGTAAATCAGTAAAGGCAGGTTACAAATCAGATAATTTAAGTAAAGTGGATCAAAGCCCTATGAGTCTGTCCAAAAGTCAGAATTATATGCTATTCTCATGGTACTAAGGAATTTTAAAGAACCTCTCAACACAGTTACTGATTCACAATATGCAGAAATACCTTTTCTGCATATTGAAATGACTGAATTTATGCCAGATGATATAGAATTGACTTTATTATTTATTCAGTTACAAGATATAATCAAGAGTAGGAATCATCTCATATACATAACACATATCCCATCCCATATGGGTCTGCTCCATGATTGCTGCCTCAGTCTCTGTGAGCTCCTATGAGGCCTGCTTAGTTGATACCCGTGGGCTGTGTTCTCCGGGTGTCCTCACTCTTCTGGCTCCTGCAGTCCTTCCTCCCCTCTTCTGTGGGGTTCCCTGAGCTCTGCCTAATGTTTGGCTGTGGATCTCTATAGCTGTTCCCAGTCTGCTTCCTCTTGACTTCTTGGTGTGTAGATGGCTACCTGACAGCTGTGTTCTCCCATGATCTTTCCACCATACGTGTACATGTCTGGTGTAGATGTGTCTGAGTTTTCTCTTTTTGTAACAATCTTCATCAGACAGGATAAGAGCCTATCCTAATGGTCTCATTTTGTTTTAATTATCCCTTTAAAGACCCTGTTTTCAAACATAGTCACATTCTTTGGTACTGAGGATTAGGGGCTTTGATATATGCTATTTTCTTGAGAGACACAATTCAGCCTGTAATCGTGTGTGCTTAAAATAACTCAGTTATGCTGAATGTGAAATGCTGATCAAAACATTAGGAATGTTCTATAAATACGTGCCTCATATTAGGCAGCTTTAATGGAAATTAATTTCAGGATTTATCGGGTTTGACGCCCGTAATTTCCAGGTGTCCGGCAAGTAAGTTGATGATAGCTGTGTTGTCTGCCTAATCACCGGTCATGACCCATCTGATATTTTAAAATAGCATTCACTTCATGTAGTTAATTCTCACATGTGCGGGGGACCAATAAGGCCTAGCCACCCACCCACCTCGCCGCACTCCCTCCAGGTGGTACCTTAGCAGGTGTGAATCTAATTAGCAATTTGTGATGGAACTGAATGTAATCAGTTACACAATTTGGAGCCATTCAAACATAATTCATTACATTATGTCATGAAGTATTGAAGAAAAAAAAAGCAGGAACAAAGGCTTTCCCTGGGAAATTCTCGGACAAGTGAAGTCTTCTGAGTCCTCCAGAGTGCATGAGGCAGCCAAGGGCCTTTTAGCCAGGGCTCGCCATCCTCGTGGAAAGTTGTGACACTGGTGACAACGCAAATGAGTTGAGGCAAGGAGGCACGAACCTCCTTATGGGGCGGCAAGAGACCCAAAGATGGCAGCAGCCCCAGAATTTAGAGCTGTGTTTGAAAATGTAGGACTTATTAAATACTAAAAACTAAACAGCGAGTAAATGAAGTAAGACACCAAAAGAAGCCCACGGAGTTGGAAAGGGTGGTTTCCATGGACAAAGGGCTGTGGTCTACCTGCATATGAAAACCATCTGGGAGACTTTAAAAGCAACAGCCTTAGGCTTCAGCACTTGCAGAGTGGGGTCTCTCCTGGTTTCCTTTGGTCCATAACACTGATATTTCTTTTTCTGTGACACGTGCCATCTTCTAACACAGGTTTAATTAGCACCCATATAACCTTAGGGTTATATTTATATTTATATTTGTATTCAGTGACTAATATAGTGTTATAGTCTTGTTTGCAGTGTGTTCCTTCCTCCAGTATGTAGTTTTTCAGAGTAGACTTTTGGTTTTGTTTCTTGTTGCATCTCCAGTGCTCACAGCATAGCTTCACAGAAGAGTCATCTCTTTTTTTTTATTCTTTTCTTTATTATTATTATTATTAAAAATTTCGACCTCCTCCCATTTTCCTCCCACTCCTCCCAATCCCCCCCCTCCAGTCCAAAGAGCAGTCAGGGTTCCCTGCCCTCCATCCAGGTCGAGGAAGGTGAGCATCCAAACAGACTAGGCTCCTTCAAAGCCAGTGCATGCAGTAGGATCAAAAACCAGTGCCATTGTCCTTGGCTTCTCAGTTAGCACCCATTGTCCGCCACAATCAGAGAGTCCGGTTTGATCACTTGCTCCATCAGTCCCAGTCCAGCTGGCCTTGGTGAGCTCCCATTAGATCAGCCCCACCGTCTCAGTGGGTGAGAGCACCCCTTGCAGTCCTGACTTCCTTGCTCATGTTCTCCCTCCATCCGCTCCTCATTTGGACCTTGGGCGCTCAGTCCAGTGCTCCAATGTGGGTCTCTGTCTCCATCTCCATTCACCGCCAGATGAAGATTCTATGGTGATATGTAAGATATTCATCAGTATGGCCATAGGATCGGGCCATTTAAGGCGCCCTCTCATCACCTGCCCTGGGAACTAGCTGGGGACATCTCCTTGGACACCTGGGAACCCCTCTAGAGTCAAGTCTCTTGCCAACGCTAAAATGGCTCCCTTAATTAAGATATATACTTCCCTGCTCCCATATCCACCCTTCCTCCATCCCAACCCTCCCATTCCCCCAAGCTCTCCCCATCTTGCTTTTCTCCCCCATCTCCCCTTACCCACACCCCAAGTTCCCAATTTTTGCCTGGCAATCTTCTTGTCTACTTCCAATATCCAGGAGGATAACTACATGTTTTTCTTTGGGTTCACTTTCTTATTTAGCTTATCTAGGATAGGGACACTTTATTATCTTTTTAAAACTTCAGCATACATTGCTGATAAATAATAAATGGGTTCGTCATGACGTGTTCGTACCCGTGTACAGTGTTTTCAGTCATATTCAAGTCTCCTCATCCTCGCCTGTTTTCCCTTCCTGTTTAGGCCCCTGACCAGCCCTCTTCTACTTTCCCATTTTTTCCATCAAGTTATTTCTTCAGCATTTTTTTTTACAGCCACATGTGTGAGAGTGTGTTTATAGGGGCATAAATAGTAGTTTCTTTTAAAGATTTTTTTGTTCACATTTTATCTTTCCAAGATTATTCTTCATCCAAATTAGGTTGGGTTTGAAAATAGCAATCCCAAGTTCCCATTTACCGAGAAAGCAAGAGCTTGAACACTCCCCTTCCCTAATTTCCTCATTCACGTTTTCTTCTCTGTCTGAAACTATTATATAAATTACTTCATTTCTACCTTCCCTTCATATATCCCTCCTTGCTCTCTTGCCTGGCCTCTCTTTTCATTAATTGTTATGGGAATTTATGTGTTTTCTTTTTTAACTGTTGCTACCTTCTAAGCTACTGGTATCCTAGTCAGCAGTTTGGCTCTAAAGAGCTGCAGCCTGAGGAAATTCCGTTCCCTGGGGCACCGACTCTTTCAGAGCTACATCAGCAACTTACCTAAGTCTCTGTCCCCCTAAAGAACTCAAGATTCAAAGACTGGGGTAGAATCCTGCTTGCCAGAGAGGCTGAATAGCAAGCAGCTCACCTCCTAGTCTCCCAAGAAGTTCTTACGTTCCTTCTTGCCCCTCCTTAAAAACCCTTCTTCTCCCTCTGGCTCCTCCCTCTGGCTCCTCCCTCTGGCTCCTCCCTCTGGCTCCTCCCTCTGGCTCCTCCCTCTGGCTCCTCCCTATAACTTCTGGTCAGCTAGTCACTGATGCAGCCTCCTGACCACAGGTGAATTTGATTTCATCAGACACATCTTGCATCATTAAACAAATGATCCAGAGTATAAACAAAAGTAACACACCTTCAAATAATATTCTATAATATACATGAGAATGTGTGTACACATATATTCCTAAATGCAACCTGCCCAGTCAGTATAACGCTACTCATATGTATGTTCCCAAGGCTGATTGATCACTTGGTACTGGATAGTCAGTTGGTGGCTCATCCCTGGGGAAGATGATTTATCCAACTCTCAGCATTTCTTAGGTACCTGAAGCTCTTTGGATAGGGTTGGGGCCTCGTGGGCTTTCTCCTGTCCACATTGGCATATCTATTGTTGTCCTTGGTCAGCTCAACTGTTTCAGAGATTTCTGTTGTCTTATGTTTTCATTTTCATGTAGTTTGAGTAGATTGTTTATTTCTTTCCTTATTTCTCCTATGATCCATTATGATTCAGTAATGAGTGATTTAACCTCAGTAAGTTCATGTACTCACTAGAGATGTGTTTGATTTCGATTTTTAGCTTTATTGCATTGTGTACAGATTGGCTACAGTGAGAGATTTTTAATAATTTTGAATTTATAAAGATTTACTTTTTGTTTCAGGTAGTGGTCTATTTTAGAAAAGCATCCTTGTGAAACTGAAGAATGTATATTCTTTGCTATTTGGGTATAATATTCTGTAGATGCTTATTAATTCTGTTTAATATATGATGTCAGTTAATTCTGATGGTTTTTGTTCAGGTGACCTCTCATTAGAGAAACTGGTATATTGAAATCACTGACTATTAATATATAGATATTCATCCATATCTTTAAATCCCGTAGTATTTTTTTTAAATGAAATTGGGTACCCCTTAGTTTGGTGCATATATGTTTAATATAGTAATGTCTTCTTGTTTAACTGTTTCTTTGATTAGAATGAAGAATCACTCTTTGTTTATTCTGATTAGTTTTAGTTTTGAAGTGTATTTTGTTAGATATTAGAACAATAACTCCTGATTCTTCCTTGATCTCATTTGATTTGAATACTTTTGTCGATTCTTTTACTCTAAGGCAGTGCCTATCTTTAAGGTTAAGATATTATTCTTGTAAATAACTGTCAGAGCCCAATCCAACAGGAATCAATAGTGGGTACCTGGGAGGGGGTGTGAGGCTACAGGAAATGGCAGATTAAGAGAAACAGAGAGAAAACACAAGATAGACCAGGAGGACTAAAGATCAATACCAAATAGCCCCGAGTTTATTTCTCAGCCAGCATATATACTAATTACAGGCAAAAAGCAGAACAAAAAGAAGTATAGTTAGTTAACCACCTCCCTTCACTGTCCTTGGAAGGAAGCTCAAGCAGGTGCATAATCTCTTACAAAAATTCCGATAGCAGCAAGTGGCTACTAACTCTAATTGGATTTACCATACACCAGCCCAAATCTTATAGATAATGTGTTCTTTTAGCTGGGCAAAAACGTTCTTTCTTATGGGCTTAATCAGAACTTTCTCAGAGCCCTCAAGGATGCAGGCAGACCAGGCAAGCTTGAACTCAAATGACTTATAAGTCAGAATTGACTCTAGAAGGAAACTGAGTCACATGTGGGCTGCTACAGATAACAAACAGGTGGATTTTGTTTCTTGATCCATTCGGTTAGCTGTCTTTTGAATGAAGAATTGAGGTCATTTACATTTAATGCTATCATTGGACTGTTTTTCTTTTCTTTCTTTTTTTTTTTTAAAATTCTGTTCATTGTGTTGTTTGTGTTCTCAGTGATATTTTGTGTTTTAATATTTGTGGCTCAGTGTCCTTTTCTATGGTCTCTCTTCTATGCTCATCCCTCTGTTCAGCCTAAATATTGCTTCCTGTATTTTCTTTAGGTTTGTTTTGCTGGATATACATGTTTTAAAGCTGCTTTCACATATTGTGAAATGTTTTCTTTTTTTATTTATTAAAGATTTCTGTCTCTTCCCCACTNCTCATCAGCCCAAAGAGCAATCAGGGTTCCCTGCCCTGTGGGAAGTCCAAGGACCACCCACCTCCATCCAGGTCTAGTAAGGTGAGCATCCAAACTGCCTAGGCTCGTTGAAATGTTTTCTTTTCTCCAATTATGACAGATAGTTTTGCTTGAGTATATCAGCCTAGACTGGTCCTTGCAAGTCAATTTGAATGTATTGCTCTAGGTTCTTTTGACTTCCCAAGTTCCTGTTGAGAAATCAAATGTTATTCGGGTGTGTGTTCCTTTATATGTGCTATATTATCTCTACATACCAGCTTGGTCTCCACAGCCCATGACTGATGTACCCCGATACCTTGTAGTTGCTTGAGTAAGAACGGCCCCATAGGCTCATATATTTGAGTGTTTAGTCACCAGGGAGTATAACACTAAAAGGATTTGGAATTGTGGCTTTGTTGGAGCAAGTGTGCCGTTGGGAGTGGGCTTTGAGGGTTCAAAAGTCCCTACTAAGCCCACAGTCTCTCTCAGCCTATAGATCAGAATGTAGCTTTCACCTACTGCTCCAGCAAGATGGTAGTGTCTGCACGCTACCATCCTCCCCACATGATAATAATGAATTAAACCTCTGACCCTGTAAGCAAGCTCCCTCTTGACTGCTTCCTTTTGTGGGAGCTGCCTTGGCCATGGTGTCTCTTCACAGCAACAGAACAGTAACTAAAACACATGATCATATCCTGAGCCTTCTAACTGGGTCTGTCCCACACAAGCTACCCCTGCCCCAACACCCAGACAACAGTGTGTTGAGCAGCCTCTGGGATGTATTTTAACTTCATAGCTAATTTATAGAATCTGTTACATTTCTGTTACCAACCCTTCTTCAATCTCCAGGACAGTTTTGGAGGCTGCAGACATCTGTGGGGAACAAGTGTGATTCTAGGGAAGCGATCAACTGCTCTCTAAAGCAAACCCAGCCCTGCCCTGGGTTTTTGAGTTTTAAAAGATTTGTCTTCCCAGTTGGGTGCTTAGGTTTCTTTGTGGAGGTGTCTGCAGACTTTCCTTTGAATGCAGGGAGTCCCTCCTCCCCTCCCCATCTCTGTCAGCTGTCTTGACCCCATTTTTTCCCAGTGCCCATCTCTGTCAGCGTCTTGGGTGTCTCTTAAACTACTGCTTTGATGGCCTGAAAGTTCTTCTTTTTCCCACTTTTATCCAACATTTCAAGGCCTGTGTGCAATATCACCTTTCTCTGGCTCTCTCTCTTGCCCACTCTTTTACTCTCTCTTCTGCTCTCTCTCTCATATGCTCTCTCATGCACACTCTGTCCTCTCTCTATCTCTCTTACTTTCTCACTCTCATGCTCTCTCTCTCTCTCTCTCGCTCTCTCTCTCTCTCTCTCTCTCTCTCTCTCTCTCTCTCTCTCTCTCTCTCTCTCTCTCTCTCTCTCTCTCTCTCTGCTGGTGGCTATGCCCAGTGCTTCATACACGTACACACAAGGCAAATTTCCTATAATTCACCCACACCTCTGGTCCTGCCCCTATATTAAGAGTTCAATTTGATTTTTAATTCTGTGTCTCAGTGAGAGCGTGTGAAGGGTGTGAAGGTGCCCCAAGGGGTCATGGACCCCATAGAGCTGAGGTGGTAAGCAGTGGTGAAGCGCCTGACATGCCTGACATTCAGTGCTGGGAACTGAATCTGTGTTGTCTGGAAGCACAATAAGTGTTCTTATTCGGTGAGCTGTCTCTCTGGTCCTTACCCGTTTTGGAATCTTTCTGAGCTCCCTGGGCTTCAGTCCATGGGATCCCATAGCTCTTGGTAAGTGGTTCTTGCTGTCCATATAGTCCTCAGCCTTGTGGTCACCTTCCTCCTCCTTGTCATTCTCTTCCTTTTCTTTCATTTCCGTGATAGTCTGGCCTGGAACTTGCTATGTAGGCAAAGATGAGTATGAAGTCCTCACCTGTTACAAGGAGAGGGGGGGCCCTTTGTTTGTTCCAGCTGCCCGGCTATCTTACACCCAAAACAACCACACAGAAATTGCATTAATTAAATCACTGCCGGGCCCATTATCTCTAGCCTCTTATTGGCTAACTCTTACACATTAGTTTAACCCATCTCCATTAATCTGTGTATCGCCACGTGACAGTGGCTTACCAGTAAAGATTCAGCATGTCTGATTCTGGCGGCTCCATGGCGGTTCTCTCTCTGACTCTGCTTTCTTCCTCCCAGAATTCAGCTCTGTCTTCTCAGCCTACCTAAATTCTGCCCTATCCGTCCAAGCAGTTCCTTTTTTGATTAACCAATGAAAGCAACACATAAACAGAAGGACCTCTTACACCGCTCACCCTGCTTTCTTCTTCTAAGTGCTAGGTTTACATGTATGTGGCACAGTGCTCACCACGCAATGTCTTCTAACTCACGTTTCATGTGCTCTTCGGCTGTTGATTTCTATTAGTCTGAGACAGTCAAGGGCAAGGTCACATTTATTCTGAATTATTTCTAGTGTGATATCTTTTGGAAATCACATTATGATGGTTTGAATGAGAATGACCCTCATAGGCTCAAATATTTGAACACTTAGTCTCCAATTGTTGGAACTATTTGGGGACGATTAGGAGGCGTGGCTTTGTCAGAGGAGGTGTGTCATGGGGGCGGGGCTTGAGGTTTCGAAAGCCCATAGCAGTCCCCGTTTGCTCTCTCTGCCTCGTGGTTGTGGATCGAGATGCCAGGGCTCTGTTGTTTCTGCTGCCACAGCTTTGCTTCATAGACGGCGACCCTCTGAAACTGTCAGCCCAAATTAAGTATCATTTTATTTCATTAGTTGCCTGGGTCATGGTGTCTTATCACAGAAATAGAAAAGTATCTAAGACACACATGATCTTGGGGTCTTTCTTTGAAATGTCATGTGCTTGGATCTGGCATATTTTAAAAGGTCCTTGAACACAAGCCCATTTTTCCTAAATCTAAGGGAGCCTTGCCTACTGAGAATCCCAGTGACCCGAATGCACTCCTGTAATATCGGGGTTCTCAGAGGACTCATTAAATGGAATGCAGTTTCACAGGCTCTATCCCAGACTCCCAAATAAGGAGCCATAGATTGTTCATCATAGACCCCAAATCAGGGACCCTGGATGGTCATTCTAGACCCCCAAATCAAGAGGCCTGGAGTGGCATCAGTGACCTGTATTTTGTTGACCTGAATATTTATTCACCCTTCAAGAGGCTGGGAGCCTGGCAGCCTGGGCTCTCCATAGGCATCTCCACGGCTAGCCAAGACAGGGAACTAAATTGGCAGGGAAAGAAAGGATGACGACTGAGGTGGGTAGAGGAGGGAACCCATTCGGCAGTGCCTTGTTCTAAGATTTGGGCTAAACTAAAGTCTCCCTGAAATAACGTGAATCATGCCCTTTTCCCTACGTGTTGCTGTCCCGACAGATCTTTCAAGTGAGCATCCTCTGTCGGGGAGATATAGAGCTGTACCATTTCCAGATGGATGCAATTCATAGACAAGTGAGATGCTAGCTGAGCCCTGGCGGGGCTTTGCCTGTTCTCTGTTGTCAAGGCAGTGCAGGCTCAGGGTTGCGGAGAGACTGGAGGGGGAATTGGAGCAACGCCGAGCCCCAAGGAGACACGGTGTTGAACTCCTGACAGGCACAAAGACAGGGAAGTGAATGCTTTAGTGTCTTATAAATCATTTGGAGGAAATTATGTTTTATTTATGTTCATTTTTGAATGTATTTGAATTTTTATTGCAGATATTTTTCAAAGACACAGACATGGAGGCTATCCTGAGGGAACATGAGCCTCAAAAGAATGTGGCAGGAGCCGACAGGATTGGCTGAGGAGGTAAAAATTATTCATTTTAAAGAGCAATCTGAAGGGGCTTTTCCAGGGGGCCAAATCGGAATGAAACTCAAAAGTTCTAAATAGTGACAATGAAACACACCTGGTGTGAAAGGCTTCAGTGTGAGCCGGCGGCAGTTGCACGAGTGAGGCAGAGGGACTCAGGCTGTGGTGGAAGAGCCTTATTGAGGGGAACCTCATTAAGATGGGTTAGTTAATTATGAGGACCAAGTTTCTGGCCAAGTTTTCAAAATTCCCCTCCTCCAATTTTGCTGAGCCTGCACTTAGAGCCACTCATTTTTGCCAGCCTGCACCGAGCCAATGGCCCAGATCGTTCAGACCAGCTCAATCCCAGCATAGATCTCTTGGTGGGACTGATGGTGTTGCCATTGGCTCTCTTGGGAGGAGATCAAAGGAAATGTATGTGTGTGTATGTGTGTGTGTGTGTGAGAGAGAACTGTTGTAAAAGGAGTGGCGGGCTGCTTCTCACTGCCCAGCTCCTGGCCGCCTGGCTAGCTTATACCCCGAAATAACAACACATAAATTTTATTCATTTAAACACTGCCTGGCCCATTAGTTCTAGCCTCTTATTGGCTAATTCTCACATCTTGATTCAACCCATTTTTAATAATCTGAATGTCACCACAAGCTCGTGGCTTACTGGGAAATATTCAACATGTCTGATCTGGCAGCTTTATGGTGGGCAACTCTTTCTCTCTGCATCCTTTCTCCAAGCATTCTGTTCTGTCTACTCTGCTATCTAAGTTTTGCCCTATCAAAAGGCCAAGGCAGTTTTCTTTATTCAACCAATAAAAGCAACACATAGAAAGAAGATCCTCCTTCACCAGAGAATGAGCCCATTTCATGGGCTGATGAGATTGCTGTCATGCCTGTTGGGTAGCAAAGGAGTTCGATACTGCTGGGACTAAAAGAAGGATGTGTTTCTAGGACAGGGACATATTTATTCCTTTCTGAGAGAGCATGCATGTGATTGTTGGCCATGGGGAAAATATTGTACTCAACAATCAAGAGTTAAGTAGAGGCAAGAAGTGTTTTTCTCCTTTGAACCAGACGCTGGGTACAGAAGAGGTCCAAGAGTAAAAGGCACAGGCCAGTTCCCGGTCCTGGGACTTTCCTTGCTTCTGACGTCATAGTGCTCTCTGTTTTGTGACAATGTGATTTAAAAAAGAAAATTAGTGCAGGAAGAAAAATTACACCTTTGGGATGAGAAATGACCTTTGTGTTGGTGAGAACTGTCTTTCAAATTTTAGAAGGCATGCAGGGCAACAACCTTATTTATTTATAAATAAATCTATGAAAATATATAAATTTATTTTTTATAAATGCTGCCATTTTTTTTCGTGGTAATTGTGATACAGAGCTAAGGCCGGAACATGGTGATTGCATTCTGATTGATTCAGCTCATATTCTTGCTAGGCACTAGCGGACTGCCATCATCAACAAGCCTGAGCTGTGTGTTCATTTGCACAACTCTCCAAGGGAGTGCATGCAAAATGAAGCTCACAGGAAAGTAAGTTCAAGTCCAGGGTGCGAAGTTAGACGTTCTTGACTGTACTGTACATTCAAATCATCTGGCGGTGTGTGCTGGGGGAGAAGTCCATGCTTAAATAAATGCTGATATCCAGGCCCCTCCCAAGACCAATGAAATCAAAGTTGCCTAGCATGGGGGGCAAGCAGGGATTGATAGTTTCTTTGCAGATTCTCTTGGGGGCTCTAATGAGCTCCTGGGTCTTTGGAACACTATGGCAAGGTCACGCTTGTCTGCTCGGGACAAGTTCTGAGCCATCAAAGTCAGATGAGCGTAGTGTATTCAAAACTCAACTCAGCCTCTGAGCCAAGTGTCACCTTTTAGAAGGGCGGTTGTTATCGTCAGGAACGTGCTCCGTGAGGCTCCTCGTTTCCCTGTGCGATCTGTGCTTTAGGCTTCTCCATTTCCTGAAAAGTCTTGTAACAAGTCCCACTTTGAAGACAAATACGTAATTCTCGGAAGGCTTCTCACTTAATAGACCGCAACACTCGTGTCGTGAGTGTGCTCTGTGATTCCACTTAAGATGTTTGTTATATATATTACAGGGATAGGAGTGGCGGAGATAGTGTGGAGATGGATAGAAGCCTCCGCTGACGGCTCTTTGGTCCTCTCAGAGGACAGCAAGTCATCACTTTGTTTTCAAATAATGCAGTTGGTAATAAGTTTTTGGATGTATGTGAGCTGTAAATCGTTCTGGAAATTGAACCGAAGATACAATATCGTAAATCTCTTCAGTGGTGGGGGAATATTTATGGGGCGAGCAATATCATCAGTCATGTGGCTATACTGGGGCTGACGTCTGACAGAATGGGACCTGGTACTCAAGATCTATGGCCACTTTGGAAATCCCTCCAGGTTGATGCCCGTGTCAGGGGACGACTGTTTTAATGGGGATAATGAGGTGATTCACCCATGATTGGATGTTTGGGGCAGCATTGTGGAAGGGGTGAGGCGAGGCAGATTCTCCTGTCTTCCTGGAGAGCCTCCGTTCCTGGATCCTGGCTGCTGTGTCCTTGTTTATTCTGGGAGCTCGCAATCCTAAGGAAAGGCACATTTCATTAGATTTGTTTAGAAACTCATTATCCTACCATAAATACTTCTGTGTGTGGGGTAATGGGATAGAACCAAGCTAGGCAGCAAAGTCACCGCCGGTTTTGGGAACCGAACAGCAAAGGCAATGGCATGTAACACTCTAAACGTTTTTCTTCTGGGTGATGACAATTATTTAAGAGAAAAAAAAATTCTCTAATCACTTTTTAATGGTTTTTAGGCTTTTTTTTTGATTTGTAGGGAAACATTTTTTCAAATCAAAGCTGATATGCCGTCTCATCGTGTGAACAGATTTCAGATTGAACACGGGGCTGTGACTCTTTCTTGCCTACTTAGCCTCTGGGATCTCCCTCCACCGTCAGTTCCCTGGCTTTAGCTGCCCTCTCCAAACCCTCTTCTATACATAAAGCAAGGGTGGCTGATGATGGGGAGTGGCTCTGTTCTTTGCTGACAATGCCAGCCATCGACACAAAAGAACAAGGTCATTATTTCTCACGCCTTCAAGTTCTTTCCCAACCCGGAATTAACCTTTAAAAAATGGACAGCCTTCTGGTTTTATCCCAGGCTTTTTCAGACTCAGGCCAGCTGGCCTTGGTGAGTTACCGATAGAACATCCCCATTGTCTCAGTGTATGGGTGCACCCCTCGTGGTCCTGAGTTCCTTGCTTGTGTTCTCTCTCCTTCTGCTCCTGATTTGGACCTTGAGATTTCTGTCTGGTGCTCCAATGTGGGTCTCTGTCTCTGTCTCCTTTCATCGCCTGATGAAGGTTAATATTCAGGAGGATGCCTATATGTTTTTCTTTGGGTTCTCTTTCTTATTTAGCTTCTCTAGGATCACTAATTATAGGAACACAGCGGACAATGAGGACTACTGAGAACTCAAGAACAATGGCAATGGGTTTTTGATCCTACTGCACGTACTGGCTTTGTGGGAGCCTAGGCAGTTTGGATGCTCACCTTACTAGACCTGGATGGAGGTGGGTGGTCCTTGGACTTCCCACAGGGCAGGGAACCCTGATTGCTCTTTGGGCTGATGAGGGAGGGGGACTTGCTTGGGGGAGAGGGAGGGAAATGGGAGGCGGTGGTGGGGAAGAGACGGAAATCTTTAATAAATAAATAAATAAATAAATAAAAATGGACAGCCTTTCCCCTGGTTCTCTCCATGTGTTCAAAGGTCCTCGATGGTTTATCATATCCCTCATTACCTCCCATTATATAATCTTTGGTGGTGCTGAGTATCAAAACCCAGGGCCTTGTCCATGCCAGACCATCCTACTGCTGACATACGTCCTTGCCCCTTGCTTTGATTTTTGATGTGAGGTTGTAATACGTTGCTCAAGATGGCCTTGAACTTGTGGCATTGCCAGCTCTACTTTCTAGTGTACAGATTATAGGCTTGCCTCAGCATGCCTGGCTATCACTTAGTTAATTGACTTTGTTACCTGACTTCTCCCGCCATACCTTAGCCTCGTGGAGACAAGGCTTTAAAAGAGCTGTTCAACTGATGCATCCCCAACATGGAGACAAGTGTCTCAGTACATGTTTATGAGTGAAAGCATGTCATACTATGCGGTCTGCTTATAGACTAATGAGTTGGTCCCGTTAATCTAAGGTGTTCTGAAACCCCTGCTGTTGGGGAGACAAACACAGTCTTACTAGGAACAGGCCTGTGGACTCTGGATTTGGATAGGGAAGAACTTTATATTTATTTTCATTGAGCCACTATTTAGGCAAAACGCCTCCACCAACTGAGTCAGCAACAGGAATTATAGATTTTTAATGCTGTATTTTATATAACAACACTTTTTTCTATTGCCACCTGAAAATGATGGTTATTGTGCCTATTGAGATTTTATTATTTATTGCAGTAATAAGGATTCCCGTTAGTGGCTCCCTATTGGGTTTAGCTATCAGAACAAGGGAAGGAGAGTTGAAGAAAGAGGAAGAGAGAAGAGGGGGAGAAAGAGAGGAGGAGGAGAGAAAAGGAGAGGAGGAAGAGGAGGAGGGGAGAGGAGGGGAGAGAGGCCAGGGAGATTCCCTTCTCTTTAATAGCTGCCATCCTCCTGCAGGGCTGGAGCTCTGCTCTCTTTCAGGCAGTTGAGGCCTCATTAGGTCACAGCTGGGGACGGCTCTCTCCTATCGCTGGGCTTCTCAGGTTGTTTCCCTCCGTATGCTCTATGCTTTTGTAATAACGCACAGAGTGCTCCTGCAGTGGCCGCTTTGGCTGCCCCGTGTTTCCCGGCAGGATACTGTCCAGCAGGCTACTCTTCCAGCTCAGCAGAATCCTGTCTGACAAGCTCTTCCCCAGCTCAACCCCTGGCCCTCTCTGCACACTCTTTGTAGCTCTGATGTCTCCCATGAGACAAAAATTGTCCGCCCACCTGTCCTTCACTCTTCTGGGTGCTGGGGTATATACACACAGACAAACAAAGCCCCTTTGGATCGGAGTAGCAAAAGTGGTATTTAGTAAGTGTTCATCAGGTGCCAGGTCTTTTTTTTTTTTTTTTTTTTTTTTAAAGGCAGTTCTGTGTCATTTTGAAACGGATCCATCCTTAACAGTGGATTTTGTTTTTGAGGTTTCAGGTACTCATCATTCATTAGGTCTGAAAATATTACACGGAAAATTCCAGAAAAAATTTATACGTGTTAAATAACTTTGATCACAGCATATCACAGTTAAAGTTATTCTGTTTTATTAGTAGTTAAGCTCCCACCGTGTCTAATTTATAAATCTAACATTACAGAGATATATTAGGGAGGAAATAAAAAATAGAGATTTTTGGATAAGTCAGCCGCCATATGTGACTTGGAATGTATGGGCCTTGGATAAGGGGATATCTTTAATTCATTTATCCCAAACCATAATCTTTTTTTTTTTTTCTTTAGGGATGTGCTTTAGAGACAGGGTTTCTCTATGTAACAGCTCTGGCCATGCTGGAACTCACTCTGTAGACCAGGCTGGCCGTGACTTCACAGAGATCCTCTTGCCTCCAAGTACTGGGATTAAAGGCGTGTGCCGCCACTCCCAGCTTCTAACCCACAGTCCTGTGGTACAGTCTACGGACAGGGACTTGGAATGGAGAGTGAGTAGCCTGTTTGACATCACAGGTGGGAACCAACAGAACTGGGATCACATTGTCAGCAGCTTGGACTCGCGCTCTCTCTGCTGCTCCCCATCACCTCTTACTAGCTTGGCGTTCTTTGCAGTAACTATCACTAGGTGGTACTGGGAAGGGACTTCTTGGTATGGCTTGAGTGACAGTCCCTTTCGTGGAGGGCGGCTGTGGCACTGTGTTTCCTGTAGCTTCATTCAAGTGCTGCCTTCAGCCCCTTTTAAGAACACATTGGGCCGGGCGGTGGTGGAGCACGCCTTTAATCCCAGCACTCGGGGAGGCAGAGGCAGGCGGATCTCTGTGAGTTTGAGACCAGCCTGGTCTACAAGAGCTAGTTCCAGGACAGGCTCCAAAACCACAGAGAAACCCTGTCTCGAAAAACCAAAACAAACAAACAAAAAACAAAAAAAAAAAACCACATTGGCGTTGCAGTATTTTGGTACTATGTAAAGTGTTCATTCATGGAGCAGCGGGTAAGAAGTAGGTTCTTTACTTAGCTGAGCTAAATATCCGGCCACATGCTGATTTCTTTATCCCAAACCAAATAGGGACAGCCACCCCTGTGACACAGCTGTGCTCAGTGGACAGAGTTTGCAGGAAGAATTTAGTTACAACAGAATAACCCCCAGCTTGTTATCGTTAGCGGGATCTCGGGTAAGGGTTCATTGCGGCTGTGACTCCTACTGGTGAATCATTCTGTTTGAAATATAATGTACTCAAAAAGCAAAAACTGTAGTTAGAAATCACTGTAATGGCTTTCTTGAAAG
Source organism: Alexandromys fortis (assembly GCF_014885135.2). NCBI lineage: Eukaryota > Metazoa > Chordata > Mammalia > Rodentia > Cricetidae > Alexandromys > Alexandromys fortis. Next base: position 5,302,346 of record NW_026067901.1, read on the forward strand.
CTATCGCTAATTTAGGGCCCAATTAAAACCAGAAATCCAATTATTGCTGAATAACATAATTGCAAGAAAGTAACTTGAGTTGCGTGTGTG
>NW_026067901.1:5309102-5323343 GCF_014885135.2 Alexandromys fortis
TTCCTTCCTTTCTTTGTTTTTTTTTTTTTTTCTTTTCCTTTTTGACAGGGTCTCGTTAGGTAGCCCTGGTTGGTCTGAAAATTGTTCCATAGACCAGGTTAGTCTGGAATTCACAGAGGTCCTCCTGCCTCTGCTTCCTAGTGTTGGGATTACAGAGGTATACATGTGTGTCACCTCTCCTGGAAATCTTCTGTTTTCTGGCTCTTACATTCCTCCTCTTCCTCCTCCTCCTCCTCCTCCTCCTCCTCCTCCTCCTCCTCCTCCTCCTCCTCTTCTTCTTCTTCTTCTTCTTCTTCTTCTTCTTCTTCTTCTTCTTCTTCGTATTCCTCCTCTTCTTCTTCCTCTTCATCCTCCTCCTCCCTTCCCCTTTTCTCCTTTTTCTCTTCCTTCCCCTCCTCTCTCCCCTTTCTCTCCTTTCTCCCCTCTCCTCCTTCTTTTCCTTCTTCTTCTGCCTTTACTTCCTCTTCCTCTTCTTCTTCTTTCCCTGAGTTTTGAATATATATATGTGTATATATATGTATATATATACACATATATATATATATCCCACTCATGGATTATACAACTACTAACTCATCGCTTTGCCCAGCTATGACTCTCTGGTTACTGCTTACTGCTGTCTACTGCAAAAGAAAACATGACCATAGCTAACAGCAGAACTGATCTATGGATATAAATATAGTTACTCAGAGGGCTTTGTGATGGGCACATCATGTCCATTTATGAAAACAGCACCCTGTACCCAACCAAAGGCTTTGACTATGTTTGCGGTATGAGAAGTGAGTTCCCTGCTGATATGAAATCCCACCAATAGTGACCAGCTACCCACGCAACAGACTTGCCAGTGTTTTACCTGTGGGCACTACAAGCCTGGCAGGTCAATGTTGCTGCTCACACAGCTGAGTATACTAGTGACAACCGCCCCCCCGTGGCCCCCACATAGCCTGATTAAATACCTTCTGGCATTGTGCCGGCTAGCCAGCAGGGAGGAAGCTTCCAGTCCAATTCCGGTTTGATTTCTCCCTGCCTTACGACTGAGGTATGTGGTGTCTCCAGCAGCAGGGTTTACCTCCTAGTGCTCACAGGGAAGCAGCAGCAATGGCATGGGGCCTCCAGGGCCTCCTGACCAATGACTCAGGGAGGTAACCTCCCTCCTCTGGCACTGAGAACAGCTTTTTCCATCCCTGTCTGATAAATCGCTTGAACTCTTTTTAAAGTTTCTATTCTTAATTTGCTTGTCAAACATCAAATTTTCTTTTCTTTTTAGATTTATTTATTTATCGTGTATATATGAGTGTTCTTTCTGCATGTATGCCTTTATGCCAGAAGAGGAGGGTACCAAATCTCACTAGAGATGACCGAGAGTCACCATGGGGTTGCTGGGACTTGAACTCAGGACCTCTGGAAGAGTAGCCAGTGCTCTTAACTGATGAGCCATCTCGCTAGCCTTCATAAAATTTTCTTATGGTTTTTTTTATACATGTTATCTTGATGTCCCTCTCCCTGCTTAAGCCTTTGTCCCCCTTTAACTTTGATAGACATGTTCAAAATCCTTTTCTCAGTAAGACTGGGTTTGAGCCAAAAAAGCATGGCGGTCAATTGACAAAGTCCCAGTACAGGAAGGCTCACTAACCTAGTTATTCTTCCAGGGGTTTCCACGTTAAGGGGAAGAGCCTCTCCAGCGAGCAGAGAGAAAAATACTAGCTATTATTACCTACTTAGGGAACCTAAGATACGGTTGCTAAGAAAGCATATCAAGATGCAAGTCGTTGGGTTGTGTAGACTGCCAGAGGGACCTGTCTCAGGACGCCTCCTCTTAGGAGTGGTTCATTCTAGGTCACAAGTTGGGGTGAGAGGAGATAAATCCCCAAGAACAGGGGTGGGCAACCAGGACACATATCCTAGAATAGCTTTGCCCTCGGAAGCAGTAGGTGCTAAAAGGACAGAGTTTTGTATATGAAATTTCAGTACTTTTTGTTTAATTTTCCTGTAAATTTAATTTTAAAAAAGTCTACTAAGAAAATTCCAGAAGGGAAAATGAAAGGAATCAACATTTCTGGTGCTCGTAAGAGTATATTCCAGGCTTCCAGAGACTCCGCAGTACCAAGAACCTCTTCAGTATTGCAGCTGACATTCTTCCCGTGGTCCTTGATATTAAAGTATTCTGCCTATAAAATGAATTTCTCAAGAACTAACTTTTTTATTCGTCATCATCAGCAAATGACTGTCAGTCAGAATGTCTGGTGACTGTCTAGAGGATGCAGCCAGAAGGGAACACACAGCCTTTGCTGTTGGCTCGTACAAACGTACGGTTGGATTTCCACTAGGCAGTCACAAATATAAATAAACTTAAAGATCTTCATTTCCACCTTTCCGAGGGTCCATGAATCCCTGCAATGTGTGTTAGGCTCTTTTATGAAGCTTCTAGATTGTGACTATCTCAGAACTGTTAGACAATGAAATGTTAAATTTGGGGTGTTCAGAGTTATATGATGGACTTCGGCTGACTGCTGGTCAGACAACCCAAAGACGAATTATAAACCCTTAAAAGCAATCTGTGCTAAGCTGTCAGGGAAAATTTATGATTTCATTTCTAGAAATAGGATAAAGAAATGAAATAATATCTAATTCCAGTGTGTAAATTAGGGAAATCAACCTCTTCCTGCCTGGCCCTGAACGAACTGCTTCCTATTTGACGCGCTCAAGAGCGTGGTCTTCCCTCTCATATGTATTTTGAAGTGATTGCCCTGGTGGAAATCAGAAACAGGCAACGTAATATATTAGTTTTACTCAATGATTCTTGAGTGGTGATACCTCAATTAACAAATCCTCTGGGAAAGAGGCAGTGTTGCAAGAAAATATGCTTCCATCTCCTTCATAAATCAAGCCGGGCAGAACTGCCTCCAGCCATCGGCAAGACAAATCAACTCAACCTCGCTCCTTCTGCCACCAAAATAAAACAAAACCATGACAAAAACCAAACATTCTGAGCCTAGTGGTTCTCAGCCCTCCTCAACACGCAGTCGAGCTGAGTCACTGTGGGCAAATATATAAAACAGTTGGAAGTTCTGTTTCTCCACATTTTTCTTCTGTTTTCCTGGAGAAGACTGCTCTGACCCTTGACTGAAGGACTCCTGGGCCTGTTTTTCATATTCCCCCTCCAGTAGGCACTGGTTGCACACCTCTGTGTATTCATAGAATGTTAGTTTAGGACAAATGGATTTTAACAGACATGGTGGATTCAAGGCTTTTATGACCTTTCAGGAACCTAGGAATCTAGCTTAGGGTTTATTTGAGATTATGGCTCCAGAGACTTCGGCTCCATAATGGTGGGGACAGCACAGCAGCTGGTAGCAGACATGGTGGTTATAGCTGGAAGCCGAGATCTGTTGTATTTGGCAACTTTTCTTTTTCAACTATGAGAGCTAGTTTTATTAGGTACATCAGTCTAGGTTGGCCTTTATGGTTTTGTAGGACTTGAAGTTCATTGTTTCAGTTTCTTCTGGCTTTCAGGTTTCCTTTAAGAAATCAGATGGTATGTGATGAGTTTTCTTTTATATGTGACATGTATTTTTTTCTAGTGGTTTTCAATACCTTTTCTTTGTTCTGTATATGTGTGTGTGTGTGTGTGTGTGTGTGTTTAATTTTAACTCTAATTTGTCCTGGAGATTTTCTTTTTTGGCCTCATCTATTTGGTGTTCTATGTGTTCCAAGCATGGGGCCTTCCTGAGTTGGAAAAACTGTGTACAAGAACACCCCTGTCTTCCTTCTTCAAATCTCTTGCTTTCTTTGCCTTTTCCTCCCTCACCCATCTTGCATTTTTTTCTCCCACATTCTAGGATCCAGTAGTATGTAAAGGAACGGAGTCAGAACGACTGACTGTCTCAGTTTGCCAGGGTTGGGGAATGTTCCTGGGAGGTGGGTTTTCTATTTAGAGAGTGATCACCTTACCCACAAGGAAGCAGCAGTATCTCTCCTAACTGGAACTCCGAGACACTTCTCTGGGCGTTTTTTTTTTTCCTACCAGTAACATTGTCCTTGAGTGCAGTGATTGAGAGTCTCCCCCATCTCAGGCCTGTTGGGTCAGAATCGCTCTGGGAACAGGATCGCCTACAAGTCAGGGCAGTTTCAAGCGCTGTTGTTCTGATATGGCAGAAGGATGCTGGTGAGGCATGCAGGCCACTGCAGCTGAGTTGACTTAGATGGATTGCCTACATTTTCTAGGCTTCAGTGCGTTCACCAGAGAAACACAGGAATTGGATTTGTACAGTGAGCAATTAATTGGCGGACACATAGATACTTGTTAACTGTGTCTCGGTTTAAACAATCCATATCCACCAGCTGACCAAGCCAGACACTCTACATTCGTTGTTTTCTGGTTTGGTTACGTTAATAGCAGCTTCCAGTTTTCCCAGGAGGGGCAGTTATGGAGCATAAGTGTCTGGCATGGGGAAGACCCTCACTAGAGTTGGTATTATTTTTATTATTTTTTTTTTTTTGTTACTAGAATGTAAAAGCCCTTAGGACCACTTCTTCATAGGGTTGGTCTGGAAACTGTTTTACCTGGAGTTGAAGAGCAAGGAGACTCAATGTTGGGAGGTAGAAAGTACTGCATACCACATTTCATAATTTAGATTATTTAGATTTATTTATTATAATCCAGTCTACCTCTACCTTATACAGAGATCTTTCTTGAGCCTCAGGGCAGAGCCATCAGTTACAAAGAAAAATACCAGCAGGAACATATGCAAACAAAATCCATCAATATGGTTCCCACGGTTAGGCAAACCCAGCTTTGATTGCTGAGGCGACAGTCATTCTAAGCCTGGTTTTCTCTGTAGGCTGGAATCTTGGTTGTCAACCGAGTGGCAGTTCTGAGTCTCCAAGGTCTTTGTTGGATTTTTTTTTTTGTTGTTCTTTGGTCCCAGCGTTCTATCAGATTTACATCTTGGAGACATAATTAGCCATAGACTGATTGCAAAGAATCAGCCACAATTTGAAAATACGAATTAACATAAAATGGCAAGCATTAAAAGTTAATGTTAACTCAATGCTCGTTTATTTTTGCATCCAAATGAGCCTTATTAAGTTACTTAGTCCATCGAAACATCAGGGTTTTTTCTTCCGTGCTAAGTTCTGGTAACAATTTCTTGCATGTTAAACTCTGATAACGGAGTCGGATCCGCTGCTGTTGCTAAGCACATTCCAGCTTCCTCCGCGACCTGGCTTGTGCCAGCGCCACTGCGGTGTAGCAGATTAAAGTTCAGACTCCTTCAAAGTGCTTTCTCGTGGAACTTCTGTTTCGAACGCCAGGGCTCTGTGCCTCTCTTTCCCTGCCAGAACAGTCAATAACTCTGGGCAGGCGGATGGCGTGTGTGTAGGCATGGAATGTATGGAAACGCCGTGGCCCTGTGAGAAGTGAGCTTCGCTAGCTAAATCAAGCCAATTTGGTCGAGAATTATGATGGTTAGGTTTCTAATGCATATTCAAGGAAGGCTGAAAAAATGTATGAAATTTAATTGTACCATAAAGCTGTCACCAGAAAATATATACTGAATATCAAGTAGGGCAGCACTTCTGCCGGAGAGTTAATCTGTGAAAGTTGAGGAAATTTCAAGAATGTTATAGTTGAATAAATAATAGGAAGAAATAGTGGGACTGGGGAGCAAGACAAGCACCACATAAACTTAGATTTAATGGGTGAAAGACATTTGATAACTTTCTGGCATTAGAGATTTCTCTATTGAATATATATAAAGCCTGAGACAAAATTTCAAAGTGAGATGCAACAATATCCATGTGCGGGACTTAAAAATATATTAGTGATATTTAGATATCCATTAATTATTATGTTAGCAAATGAATCAGCATCAATGGAGTAAGTTTTTCCTTATAGAATACTCATTGTTCCTTTCAGCCAGATGAAAATTACTTGCTCCTTTTCTTAATCTGTAGAGGCTATTTTCTCTAACTTTAATGTGCCCATCAGTCACTAGAGAAGCTTCCTAAAAATGAAGCTTTTGGGGAATACCCTTTATTAGTAAAGCCTAACATGAAATTAATTATGAACCATTTTCAGTAATTTTTGGCATCTTTACAGTGTTGTGAAACTGTCACCTCATCACCAAAAGGAGACCCGAGGCAGTCACTCCCCGGTCCTCACTCTCCACCCAGCCTTGCCAGCCTCTCGTCTGCACTCTGTCTCTGTGGCTTTCCTTCTCCACACTTCCTGTAAAAGGATCCATATGATCTGCAACCTTTCCAATCCGAGAAGAATCAGTGATGGTGATTCAGAAATGGAGGAGACGGAATCGAGGTCCTGCATTTTGAATGTGCCCACATGCTGCTGCTGCTGGTGGTGTGAATGAGTGTGTTAGTTACTTTTGTTGTTGTTGTGACCAAACACGTGACCAGAGCAGCCTGAAGATGGGTTTAGTTTTGCTCCACCTCACAGTGAGGAAGGCACTGAACAGGGCGCGAGACAGGTGTTACTCGGTCCCTAATAAGGAAGTAAGGACAGGATGCTGGTCCTCAGCTCCCCCCTCCTCTTTTGTTTAAGTTGGATTTCTATTGATATAACAAACATCATGACCAAAAAGCAGCTCGGGGGAGGAAAAGGCTTATTCTAGCTTACATCTTTTTGGTCACACTCCATCATTGAGGGAAGTCAGAGCAGGAAATCGAGGCAGGAACTTGGAAGCGGAACTGAAGCAAAGACCTTGTAAGAACACTGTTGACCAGCTTGCTCACCATGACTTAGTCAGCCTGCTTTCCTATACCCCAGGACCACCTGACCAGGAGTGGTAACATCCCACATCAACCATCAATCAAGAAAATGTAACACAGGCTTGCCCTCAGGCCAATATAATGGGGGGAGGACTTTCTTAATAGAACTTCCCTCTTCCCAACTGACTCTGCTGTTTTAAGTCGAGTTGACATAAATCTAGACAGTACACCTTTTTATTCAGTCTTAGGACTGTAGCCCATGGATGATGCCGCTTGCATTCAATGTAGGTCTTTTCTTTTTGGTTGAATCCTCCTGGAAACATCCCTTAGACATGCTTAGAGGAGTGTCTTCTAGATGATTCTAAATCCAATCAAATTGCCAATGAAGATTAACTATCACACAGGAGTTGGCAACAAGTGATCCAGAGCCAAATCTCACCCTCCTGCCTACCTCGTAAGAATGACTTTCACGGTTTCCATGGATTAAGAATGCTCAAAAGATGAATGATATGATAATGTATAATCATACAAAATTAAAATTTCAGTGCCCATAAATGATTGTCTTAATAGACACATCAAGCTCATTTGTTTATGTATTGCCTGTGGCGGCTTTCAGGCTGTGACAGCCCTCAACACAGACCGTATGGTTCACAAATTAACTGTGTGGTCTGTTCCAGGCTCGGTTTGCCAGACTCAGGGGCCATACAATGAAGCTCGGAACAAAGACGGTGGGGTGAACTGTGGCGTCCCGGTGGCGTGAAAGGCAGACTGACCCGTGGAGTCCTAAAGGAGAGAAAGGCAGGAGATTTTAGGCGTATAAACCAGCAGCTAGGCATCATCAGGGGAAAAAAAAAAAGTCGGTTCACAGAGATGAGCTTCACAAAGCCGAGCTAATAAAGAAGTTCTTATTTTCTCCTTAGAGAGCCAAAAATTAGACTCCCGCTTCTGTTCAAATATTAGAACCCCGTTCCTTTCTTCTTTTTAAATCTTCTCTCGGCTGTCTCTCGTGAGCATCCTCACATTTCCCCGGCTGTAAAGCCGGATGTGAAAATGTCAAGTGCTTTTAAGAATGGATTTTACACTTGCCATTTTCAAGTGCGGTGGATTTACACTTCAAAAGTCAGGCCCGACTTCATAATTGAATTGCACCTGATCTTTTCAAGTGCCAGGCACTGGAGCTGGGGTCAAGGACAAACCCAGAGCAAGACTGAGTTTTGAGAGGTTGAACCGTGATGCTTGTAAAGCCCTCAAGGCAAACAGGAGATGAGTCCTGGAGGGGCGAGGCGGAAATACGCTTGCCTTCTGGACCTAGCTGTCGGTGGAGGACCAGGCTGTTAATTTGCCTAAGTTCTTTTTCATATTAAGAAGATAGATTGGAAAACCTAGGACTTATGACTATCAAGGCTACAAGGGCAATCTCAGGAGATGATGGAGAGAGCCTTAAATATTGCATCAGGTTCTTATATCTTAAAGAGAGATCAGACACTGCCCCTGTGGAAAGCCCGGTGTTGCTCCTAAAAGGTTAAGCTGTGGTCATGACTCAGGATCTGCAAACACCAAGCTTCTGGGATGACGGAGTCTCTGTGGTTCTTTGAACAAAGAAAAACAGAATGTATTTAACGCAGGTGTTCAACCTCTAATCACTGACAGCGTGGAGCTAAACGCAGAATTGTAATCCTACTTACAAGGTTAGGAGGTTTTATCTTTTGAAACTCTTTCATGCTCAATCATGCTGCACAGCCTGGTCATGCTAGGAAACAAGTTTGCTGTTGTTGATGCTGCTGCTGCAGCTGCTGCTGCTAGGAAACAGCATGCTAGGGAACAGGTTGCTGCTGCTGCTTCTAGAGACTTGGAGCCTTAAGCATACAGATGCATTTTTTTTAAAAAAAATCTAAATCAGAAAATACATTTGAAATGTGATTTTTTATTTATTAAATAGTGTTGGCTAAATATTTTGACAAAATTTGTTCTTGGCAGTAAGAAAGTGCAGTGATCATGTGTGTGTGTGCCCATGCGCATGTACAAGTGTACATGTGTATGTCTGTGTGTGTGTGTGTGTGTGTGTGTGTGCATGACTGTAGACAGAGAAGGCAGGCTACTGGATGTCATTCTCTACTCCTCCCCACTTTGTGTCATGGAGGTCTCTCCCTGTACATGAAGTAGGCTAGTGGACAGCAAGGCCTAGCAATCCCGTGCCTCTGCCCCCACAACACTGGTGTCACAGGTGTTCACTCAGCCTTGCCATCCCGGTAGGTGCTGGGGACTCAAATACGGGTTCTCACACTTATTCAGCAAATGTTCTTAAGTACCAAGTCATCTCTGCATCCTCTTATTCACCTTGTGTATTTTAGGGGAGATTTTTTTCCCCCAATGTGAAGTCACAGGTAAAGTAGGAAAATGTTTGCTCTGGCTTCGTTAGCTGAGTGAGCATGTTTGTCAGTTATGAATGTATGGGACCCTTATTTTGTCTCTTAAACCGGATGAATGGTGTCTGCATCCAGAGGAAGCAACAGCAGAAAGGCCCAGAGGGTTATTGCAGGTAGGAGAGACGGTTTCTGTGGTTCACTGCCTTTTCCTTCTTTGTCCCTTAATGCTCCCTGCATGTTGTGAGATGAACTTCAAGGTCTGAGGACATGTATTAGGTGCCCAGAGATGTCTTTTGCTAAGAAGTGGTGACCTTGTCACTTGCTCCTGCAGGTGCCCAGTGGGTAACTGAAAGGAGGGTAGATATAGAACCTCTGTCTTCATTTTACATGGGGTATGTGAAAATTCACAGATGTCCTTGAAAACCTCCTGCCTTTATCCTTGAGACAAGTGAGGTGGATTAGCAAATCTAGAGCCAGTCAACTGCTATTGTCTACTTTTAGAAAGACATTCCCGTTACGATTAAGCCATATGCATGCAGAGATTAGCGAAAATCTAACTCCACATTAGACAAAGGGGACAGATGTCAACAAAGCTCAAAGGACTTGGAGATCTGGAGTGTTTTGACATCAGACATGGAGATGCAGGGCTTGGAGTTTGTCCAGCTGGTTTTGGTCTTGATTTGGTGCAGTATTTTCTCACTATGCTCCCTTCCCTACACTTTGGAATGGGAATGTGTATCCCATGGCATTATTTGTTGGAGATATGTGATCTTCTTTTTGATTTTGATTTCATGGGGGTTATACGTTGGGAGATCGCATTAATCTCAGAAGAGACTTGGAACCTTAAACTTTTAAATAAGTCCAAGACTGTTATAGACTATGGAACTTTTGAGTTGGACTGAATATATTTTTACATTATTATCATGGCTTCAAGCCTTAGGGGATCAGGGACTAGAATGTGGTGGTTTGAAAGAAAATGGTCCCTGAAGAGAGTGGCATTATTAGGAGATGTGGCCTTGTTGGAATATGTATAATCTTGTTGGAGCATGTCACTGTGGAGGCAGGCTCTGAGGTCTCATATATGCTCAAGCCATACCCAGTGAGACAGACCACTTCCTGTAGCCTGCAGTATCAAGATGTAGCAGCTCCTTCTCCAGTACCATGTCTGCCTGTACGTCACCATGGCCATGTTCTTCTCCATGAAGATAATGGACTAAACCTCTGAATTGTAAGCTGCCACCTCAATGAAATGTTTTCCTTCATAAGAGTAGCTGTGGTCATAGTGTCTCTTCACACCAGGAAACCTTAAGACAAGGGAGTTCCCTCACATGTTCTCTGGTTCCACAATCTATTAGAAAGAGTCACAAAAATCAGTGAAACCTGCAGAACTCAATGCTAGGCCTGATCACAGAAAAAGGACAAGGGTCAAAAGCAGTCATCAGAAGACAGAGTGTAAATGCTCAAGGAATCATTGTGGTTTAAATATGTTCCTTGCAGTATTGTCAACCAGGGACTCTCATTTAAACCATAGTGTTCAGTTGAAATTTTTTAAAAAATTTACTAAATTTTATGTGTTTTGCCTGCATATATGTATGTACACCACAGGCATGCCCGTTGCCCGAGGTGTGCAGAAGAGGGCAGGGCATTGGATCCCCTGGAACTGGAGTTCCAGATGGTTTTAAGCCACCATGGAGTCTGAACTGGGTCTTTTCTAAGAGCAACAAGTGCTCCTAAACCACTGGACCATCTCACCAGTCCCATGATATACAGTTATGGTATGCCATTGATACTTGTACTTGATTGGCTGCTCATGTGGTTGGAGTCAGTCATGATATCAAGTGGTACCCAATGTTCCTGCCTAGATCATGGTCAGCTCCCAACCAAAGCTTGGCCAGACTCATCTATAAACAGAAACACTTAAAACAGAAAAGACTTACCAGAATGGAGGGCCAAGGCTTTGGGTAAAGAATATGGTTTTCTGTGTTTGTTGATTTCCTTTCAAAGTAGAAATAAAAATAAAATTTAAAGACCCATTGTTGTCAAAGGTTGTCAGTATTTGGATTATTGCTCTTATATATCTCCATAAGCTCTTGGTTTTACACTTGAAATTCAGGAGAGAATGGAGCGTTAGGGTTCTTTGGTCCCTCACTATGTTCCTCATCCGTATTCCAAAGACAAAGGCTTCTGTTTGTGTATTTCTTTCGGATATTGTAAGACTATTCTAGACAGACATTTTCAAAACAACTGATCCCTCCTATAAAAGCACGGAGCAGGTGCAGCTCTAAATCCACGAGGATTACGTGTTCAGACGAAAACACAAATCAACTTTATCCGTTTTCATTAGTTACAACTTTTTAAGACCAGTTTTATTGTTTCTGAAACAATAATACATACTTATTACAATGCCTTCAAATGGCAGGGGAAAGGCAGGAAAACTCATTAGGCATTTCACCACGCAGGTACAAGTGTGTTGATTATCCCGGTCCCTTGTCAGTTTTAGCATGTTGTAGACATTGTTTTTATTTGCTTTTTCATCTGTCATTGTCGCAAGACCATGCACTGTGAAAGGGCAGGGAATACATATCTTGGGTTCGCATCCTAGGGACTGACTCAGTTCTCAGTAGTTTATTTAAGAATGATTGGTGATCGTCCACCCTAGGAACCATCTGTTGCTCATCTATGCAAATAAACAGCTATATAACATATAATCCATGATGCTAGAGCTTGTGGTGTGCTTTATTTTACTTGTATATTCCAACTGTCTAGAATTGAGTCTGGCCAGTAACCAGTAGCACCTGAGTTTATTCAGCATCCCACCCCCCCTTTTTTTGTAAATAAAGTTTTATTGAAGCCCATTTATTTACATTTTGCATGGTGCTATTTTTTTTTCATATTACAGAGGCAGAGTTGTGTGGTTGTGTGGAGACCCTAGTGTAGATCATAAATTATTTATGGTGTGGATTTTGATGTGGATTTATAATCGAGCTGATCCCCTGAACTGGTGTTCCAGATGGTGGTGAGTCACCATATGGAGGCTGGGAACAAACTAGGTCCTCTCTAAGAGCAACAAGTGCTTAGTACTTAATAGCAAGTGACCTCTGCTATAGTGCGATGTCTTTCACTTAGTATATACTCAATAAACATTTGTTGCATATATACATTTTATATAAAATTTACTTTACAAGATGTTCTTGATTTCAAATATTCTCAAGTATATCTGACATCCGAGCCATATTAGTACTTTAAATAATTGTGTTAAATTTTATTTGCATACCATGTGTACTGACTATTGTCTTTTATTTTGTTAAATTTATTTCCTCTTTTTTTTTTTTTCCTGTTGTATACAGCGACCGCTGTGAACACGCCTCTCTTGGTGCTTGTGCCTCTAGAGCGGGTAGATTTAAAGAGGTGGACCGTCCTATTTTTATAGTTTTGCTATCTCTAGGCAACTCATCTCTTAGGAAAGCACCAATGTTGACTTTTGCCAGCATTGTTCGCCTCGATTGTACCTCCATGTGTCATTAAGAACAACATTGCTCTTTTCAAATGAGACAAACGTGGAAAGAAATGTCAGATAGTCTCCCCCGCGCCTCTTTGGTGGTGGCGACTGGCCTTGCTGTATGATGGAAGACCTAAGTGGCTCTCGCTTGCCAAGTTAAGAGCATTGTGGTGCCCTTGATTGCATTTACATTTGCTGCTAATCCCCAGCCCTCGGAACACAGGGGGAATCATTATGATAATGAAGGCTGCTATTTTTAACCAAATGTATGCATGTACATTTTGGAAATAGGTACGTGTGTTCTTCAAAGAGTGGAAAGCGCTAACCTATAATTCACTTGTGCAGCGTAAAACATAGGATCCTGAACGAAGCAGGACCAAAGCTATGTAAAACAGGGCTCCTTTCCCCTTAAGAAATAACCGGCGGCAATCCAATGGGTTACCGGCTACAGGTGTGGACTGACGATGATGTATTTGGAAATGACTCTTATTTAAGAGTTCGCGAAACCCAAGTCCGAATGCCTGGTATGGTCCTCCACCTCACCACGACGAGTGTGCCTGTGTGTTTAGACATGTCTCTGCTTTACAGGTGTGGAAAGCGCCTTGCTTCAGGGGTTGGAGAGCCATCCTGTCTGTCCTTTGCCCTTTCTGAAAAGCAGCTGGAAGCTGTAGCGGAGCTGCGTTAGTGGTGCCCAGAGAGGGCTGGGAGGGCTGAGTTCCCAGAATCGGGGGCTAGGCAGCTTATTTTTAAATCTGTCAAGAAGATTACTGACCTTCCCTTTGATGCGATGCAAAAGTGAGCGGATTGAGAAGCACAATTTCAGAGGTCTTAGTCACAGGTGGAAGTAGGAATTGGGGAGAAAGGCTTGTCTTGTGCTGAGTGGAGGGGCTGGCTAACTTCATTGTTGTAGCGCGCTGCCCCTTCTAATGACTTAGAGCTGCCAACACAAACAGCGGAGTGTGTAATGGAACCGCGGAGCTGTGAATCGGGCAGGCTACGGTGAAGAAGTCGAAGAAGACAAGAGCGGTGCCTTGCTGAGATGCCACAGCTCATGGCTCTCGGGCACCAAACTGTTCTGTTTTCTGGGACGTGAGGCCTGGGGACAAAGAATGTAATAAAGAAACACAAACAAAGCTTTTAGGGCCAGAAAGCATTCTGAGCCCTTGCTATATCCCTAAAGGATTTGGTCGTCTATAGATGCCAGCGCCTTGGCGTTTGTGAGAAGAAAATCTGAGACACTATTCCTACAAACGTGCAAATAATGTATACAAGGAATCGTTTCCTATTTGGGACTTTCAGCTGTCTTTCCTTGTCTTAGTCCACAGCCATTTAGGCAGCTGATCCCTCAAGAAAAAACAATGGCTTACCCAAGAGAATAAACTACCTCTAGGACCACCTTCTGAATTTGATGGGCAGTTTCGAGCAGCGTACTTTGAGTCCGGCATCATACAGCATCTTTTTTTTGTATATTTTATTTATTTCTTTATTAATTAATTAAAGATTTCTGTCTCTTTCCCACCGCCGCCTCCCCTTCCCCCCCTCCCTCAATCAAGTCCCCCTCCCTCGTCAGCCCAAAGAGCAATCAGGGTTCCCTGCCCTGTGGGAAGTCCAAGGACCACCCACCTCCATCCAGGTCTAGTAAGGTGAGCA